>NC_135550.1:15564483-15644483 GCF_964340395.1 Glandiceps talaboti
ACGTAGATTGTAATATCACAGGGCTCATTTTGAAATAAATGTTCGTAGTACGCCTTTTCATTATGCACTACATACCGCCACCACTAAACGTGTTTCACATTTGAGTATGGGCTGTAGAAATGAACTTGAATATCTCTCCAGTTTTTTGGTGGAATGAAAGTTCCAATCCTAGTTCTCCAGGCTTGGACGCTGACTCCCATGGTTTATAAAAGTAACTGACGTACTTACAGTTGCTAACTTGACAGCTTTGCCGAGAAATTACTGAAAAGTTGGAGAGCAGTATGAACTTGTATGTGAGCGAGCTGTGACCCATCACGTGACCTGCGTTTCACATTTCTACGCGTTTGATGCATAGTAATACAGATTTAGATGACATGACAATCGTTTCCAATAATAGTTTAAAATTGGGCCACAAATATTGCTAGTGTATGGAGCTTCTTAACAAACCTGACCGGCCAATAGCGTCAACAAACTCACAGTAGAGACGTGCTGACAGATTTGAGTCTGTGGACATTATTTCTAGCTAAGTAAAATTGAGTGACTATTGGGAATATTATATGGCATCCATGTCGTCCATGTCGTCTATAGTTTCTGACTGACCGTGTTATGTACAACGTAACGCTGAACGAAATACGGTCCATCAGGAATTAACTAGACTAACCTCTATGGGAATAGTATTCTTGTCCATGTGTCGTTTATAGAACAATTAAGTGTTAGGGTGTGATCTTCACAGTAATAAACAAGCCTTTAGAAGAACAACAGGTATTCACGCCTCAAATATCTTGGGCATCATCCAAATTACGATCATGAGCACCAAAGTAAAGGAAATACTTAATGACGTTCGGCATGCAGAACCCCCCCCCCCCGGGCCCGTACCTATGGGTACATGCCCGGCATCCATGTAACTGTTATATCACTCTACGTGACGATTCTGAGGGCCCTCATCTCTTATTCTCTTGTTTTATTTCAATTATACTCATAACTCCTGTTTTTATAGTATAACTGTACAATTGGCTTCGATCAGTGCATTCCAGATTTTCATGAGTCATGAGTGCACATTGCACAGATATCTGCAGAATACTTAAAAGGATTATGGGTAATGTATGCATATGCGGGAAAAACAAACTGCTGTAAGGAGCATAGTCTCGCTGCCAGACTCGAGACTATCGTCCCTAATCTGTTTACCGAGCGGCGCAGCCGCGAGAATAGAGGGGGACTGGTCCCGCTCTTCTCGCGGCTGCGCCGCTCGGTAAACAGATTAGGGACGATAGTCTCGAGTCTGGCAGCGAGACTATAAGGAGCACTGACTTTGCCCTCATATCTTCATCCCATTTTGCACTGAAGAAGTTTCACATGGCTCTCATATTTCATATATACTCTTTCTAAATATATGGTGATGCAACATGAGTAAAAATAACTGGGGTTAACTAAGTTTGGTAGTCAATATAGCAGGTTTACCATCAAACTGACGCAAAATTTGTTTCAAATTTGTCTAGTAAAAACCGTTGGCCCAGTTGTCGATTAGGCTTACAAGTTACACAAAGCATGATAAGACACTGTGAATGGTGCAAATAAACAACGTGCGAAATGCCAAATACCAAATGCAAACAATACAAGCGAACAAAAGGGCCTGTATGCACTCTAATAGCCCGATATTTTGCCTAAAATCAGGCTCACATGTGCGAACGGTGTGTTTTTGACGTACCTAGTAGGCAGTGATGTAGATAATAGCCGGTTACCGGTCACAACGCCCAGCTATAACTTATAAGTATAACAGTTGTGGGACCGGCTTAGGAAAGTACTCAAACCTGACGATCATTGAACAAATTCTAAGGTTGGAAAATTAAATATGAGTTGCCCGGGAGTTCTAATAGCAAGTAAAATACCCAAAGTGTAAACAAAAAGATAAATTAATTCATAATTATTTGGAAAACATTAGACGATTACGCAGTAAAACAAGACTGGCCACGCTATCGCTAGCGAAAGCCTTCGAACTAGTTTCATAACGACCGGACGTTGAAGGAAGCGCGAAGCGAAGTGTGAGGTCAATGTGACGTCTCATGATGATGTATGATGCATCAACATGACGTTTACGTAGAGTTGCACTAAATGTTTTCTAAACTTCAGTGGAAAGAATTTTTGTCGATCAGACACTGACTATGTTTAAATTCTTAAAACATCTGAGAAAACTGAAGAGGGGAAGCAAAATGTGACACTGACAGACAAGCCAGACGTACGGCACATGTACAGAAGGCGAGGCACACCCTCTGATGCAAACTGGACAATTATCGTGCGTGTCACGTATAAGGCATCAGATGTAATACATGTAGCTAACCAAATATTCTTGTACTGCAGTCTTTCTTGTAACAGGTATTGGAAATTGTCAGAAACCTGATGATTTTATGACTGAATAAGTTTCGATACGGAGACGAGAGAGAGGGGGAGACGGGAGAGAGAGAGAGAGAGAGAGAGAGAGAGAGAGAGAGAGAGAGAGAGAGAGAGAGAGAGAGAGAGAGAGAGAGAGAGAGAGAGAGAGAGAGAGAGAGAGAGAGAGAGAGAGAGAGAGCGGAGACCAAACTAGAGTCGGTACTCACCCCACCACGACATATGCATTTTTGAATGTTAATATGGATATTGGGACGATTGGAAATCGGACGATGTGAATCGTAATCGAATATCTCAGACCATCCACAATATATGTCGTGTTGACTTAGGCGATCCCAGAAACCATTCTTAGTTTACCCCCTTTCACATATATTATCAACCATGCTAATGTTTTGAAACAAATCTCGATAAACAGGTAATTTAGCGCTTGAAAGATGGCGACGTCCATACCCCCCCCCCCGGGCTGCACATATTTTAATATGCAATTATACATTACCCCCTCCCCATACACGTCAGAGAAGTACAGTATGGTACACTATATGACACACTGTAAGCTAACAGTGGAAATCAACTTCAGTGTCCATACATATCAGACATAGAGATTTCTTTACAAATGGATGTGGGCTCATTGGGCTGTAACCTGTACTTGGAAAAACTTAACCAGCAGAATTTTTCTTTTGAATCCTATGTCTTGACAGAACGGCACCCCCCTTCGATAACTAGTGGGGAGGGTGTGTCCCCCTCCCACAGTAGGCAATTGTTTGAAAAATAAGGACATGTAGGAGGCCATTTAGCGGCATAATATTTCAAACCATACACATTATTGGAAGCCATAAAGTACTTGAAAATTGTCTTCAATACCCAAATTGTACTCTCATTAAATTATTTTACAACTGTATTACCTACGCTTTAACTAATACATAGATATTTTGGCAGACACACACATTCGTTTGGCCATTGGCTGCCTAATAATTAAATGTGTGGTAGGTAAATGAAGTGAACAATTTTGCAAAGTACAAGGTAAACGATTGCTCCTGTGGTTTGAATGTTCAACAAAGTCTCCACACAGAGAGATAGAGCAAGGAGAAGGAGACATACGCGACGAGAGAGAGAGAGAGAGAGAGAGAGAGAGAGAGAGAGAGAGAGAGAGAGAGAGAGAGAGAGAGAGAGAGAGAGAGAGAGAGAGAGAGAGAGAGAGAGAGAGAGAGGCATACACTTATACAAATGTAAATTTACTTGGTAAACAACTGCTCCTGAGGTTTAATTTTGGTTCAAATCATGAGCAGAATATTCGGGGGCCCTTTCAGACCATCACAATTGTCATGCCCCCCTCCCTTTGAACCTCAATTTTGTTCATGCCCCCCCCCCCCCCCGTAAATTCTGACTCCAGCATAATTTCAAGTTTATTCCGAGCTCGGTATTACAGGCATTCGACTAGAGTCTTTATACCTCAAAGATATACCAACAGTCCATTTCTGTACAAGGCATATCAGAAAACCAAACATTTGCAGTGTGGAGTGTCACAAAACCCTGTGCTTGGGTCCACTCTTACACGCGTATGCTGTCTATACACATCACCACTTGGAAAGCTAATCCGACATCAAAATCTCAATATGCAACAACATGCAGACGACAACCAGATTTACCAAATATTTCCCCAATCACATACGTCAACTACAGTAACTAAGATGGAAACTGTTGCACATGATATTAAACGACCCAAAATAAGCTAGTTTAATGATGGCAAAACCGAGGTCCTCCTTATCACGTCTCAGTTCAACAGGCTTCCTCGTCTCGTGAACCACATCAACATGGGATCGTCTTCTGTGCAGTTAGTGGATTCAGCATGTACCATTTGTGTAACAATTGATGACCGTTATAACCTCAAGAAGCACATCTCGTTGACATGTAGATCAGTTCTTTTTCACCCCCGAACAATAGGTCGCATCATTGACAGTGGAGGGGGCCCCTCCACTGTCTATGGAAACTGTTGCACATGATATTAAACGACCCAAAATAAGCTAGTTTAATGATGGCAAAACCGAGGTCCTCCTTATCACGTCTCAGTTCAACAGGCTTCCTCGTCTCATGAACCACATCAACATGGGATCGTCTTCTGTGCAGTTAGTGGATTCAGCATGTACCATTTGTGTAACAATTGATGACCGTTATAACCTCAAGAAGCACATCTCGTTGACATGTAGATCAGTTCTTTTTCACCCCCGAACAATAGGTCGCATCATTGACAGTGGAGGGGGCCCCTCCACTGTCTATGGTCGCATACGCCAGTATCTTACAAACGGAGTTTGTCAGAACCTTGGTCATGCACTTATATCATCGATACCCGACTACTGAATGGCCCTTCTGTATGGGCTGCCAGCTAAAAACATTGTCCCTCTTGAACATGCCCAAAATACAGCAGCTAGGATTGTGTCAGGTACAAAGTAAACAGATGACGTCACATCGGTTCTTTCAATAACACAGTTTAGTTAGAAATCACACTGGCGTCAAGTGCAGTTACATAATATACCAGTAGGTAGGGCCTACATGTGCATGTAGTCTCAGGTCACTACATTGTGGTCTGAGATGTAGTTTACACCACTATGACCTAAGAACTTGAACCAGGGCTGAGGAGAAGTGGTCTGAGGTTAAAGTTTTGCAGCTCTCGTTCAGCAATCTCAAAACATTTCAGCCTACTTCCCGTAATGAACACTTGTCAAGCATTTTTGTGGCTCCCATACTCAAAGACTACATATATGTTTATATACGACTCAAAATATAACACTGAAATTTACTTTGAACACGTTCATCAGTTTCAGTAGACCTATTAAAACCCAAAATCTCCACTGTATAATTTAATATCGGTAATAGTTTACAGTCAAAAACTTTTAAATTTAGTTTTGACTAGGAGGTCCCCAAGTTTTGCAAGTTGACTCATGACCGCAATCATTGCTTTACTCGCTTGAGCTGCAAGCGCTAAATACCATAGACCACTGCTTGACATAATCACGCCTAGATATTCATAAAAAGCGAACAACGTCGAGTTTATGACCACCAATAACCACTTTTCAATTTTCTTAAGAATTTCATCTCTTAGTAAATACAATAATTTTAGTTTTGACATACATGTAATTTACTTTCAAAAGACAATGTTAGAAACCCCTACCCCATTGATTCCTGTGGGAACATGCCTTTCGTGAAGAAAAAATGGTTACATAACATGTCTACAAGAATTGTTGGAGAATGTCTATGTAGAATGCCACACTGATCCCATATCCACACCTTGAGTTTTATTTTTATTGTTCTTCAATGATCTCCTTCAAAGTAATAGTCTGGATGCCAATATGGTTTCTAACTAAACCACGTCTAGCCAAAAGCCCCTCAAATAGCACAAAAAGTTGTTCACCCAATCAGTGAAACCTAAATGTTTTGGTGATGTAAACAGTATATAAGTAGCATCATGGGCTGACAAATATACCACATTTGAACATTACTGTCCCAATAAACACTAACTTTATGAGGGACTGTGTTATTGGTTAGAGTTTTGTGATTTATTAACAAAGACATGATGTTAATGACTGTGTGGGTGGCTGTAAATGAATTTTAAATTGCATCTCATGCATTTCAAGACTTCTAGAGTAACGACTCTGACTATACTTTGAGTGGAGGTATAAATGGTAATGATACAGTATAGGAACTAGACTATCAAAGTAATTACCTTGTCCAAAAGACTACAGTCGGATATTAATCTCACCATTAATGCCTGAATTTATGTCTATCAAGGTGGATCTGATAAGATCATGGAAATCGAGAAACTTTCATCACTTTGGACTTGAGCATTGAATACATTTGTGAAGTACTCAGACCATGATTCATGTTTTTTTTTTAGAGATTAATTCCACTAGATCGTCCACTAAATCGTCCACGAAAACAAATACATTCTATCATTCTACCATGTCACTCAACAACGCGCATCGAATTCTATCACTTGAATTTCCGTTATTTAGTCGTCTGAAGATCGTAACGGCCTCCGTACCATAACTTGTGTACTTTGTGTAAATACAGCTCTACTTCTCAGTATTGAGCACTTTTCCTTCAGTTTATGACTTACCTCTTATATATATATATATACTGATCTGATATATATATATATATATATATATATATATATATATATATATATATATATATATATATATATATATATATATATATATATATATATATATATATATATATATTACCATTGCTCGGTTGACGGCAACGCGGTCAAAGATATCGGGTTCTTTGCACAATACACGTGTATATAGAAATGATGTCCCTTAAATTTCCCCTCTTTTCATTCTTGCTCTTTTCAACTACAAATTACAATATAGATTTTGATAATTTCCATAGGTCTCACGAGATATACTCTTCAAGGAAAAACAAGTTCGTGTCGGAGTTTGACACGAGAATAGTCTGTGCTTGGAGTAATTATACTGTCAGTATAATTTCTCAAAGGTATGTGTTATCGTGGAAGTTTAAACATTATTTATACTTTAATGGTGTTATAGATTTTGACCCAAGCTATGCATGCCACGGTCACAAGCTATATTGCGTCAGATCGATTTGCCAAACAAGTTTGCCAGAATTAACGCATCCCATCAAACCATGGACCCTCCACAAAGGTGGAGTGTCTATGGTCAAACAAATGACAGGTCGCAGAAACTATGGTCATGGAAGTATGAACGTCGTTTATACTTGTACGCCGTGACATACAATGAGCGCAGTGCCATGATTGACCGGATTATTCAGTGTCGACAATCCCAGTTAATATAATCCCAAAGGCAAACTTGTTTTATTTACCACCTTGCCAAGCAACACAGGGTGGTGGCGAGGCGAAGTTGTAATGTACTGTCGCTTTGATATTCACGATTTTGGAAAGGAAATAGATAACATCGGGTTAGATCTTGAGAGTAAATAAGAAGAAAAGAAGAGTTAATTTGAAATCAGTGATAAACGAGTTGTCTATTTTTAAGAAACTAAATATAAGGAAAGCTATGGGTCCTGATAACATATGTGGTAGGTTACTGAATGTCTATGCATCGCAGTTAGCTAGTGTTTCCAGTAGATTGTTCAATTGGTCGTACAATGATCATACGATATCAACCATTTGGAAAACATCTACCATCTGTCCGGTCCCTAAAAACTTCCAAGGCATCGTCCTGTAGCACTGACTTCCATTGTGATGAAATGCTTCGAGCGTATTTTACTTTGTCAAAACCCACAAAAACATTCACACCTTGACCCATACCAATTTACATATTAAAGTAATAGAGGTACTGATAATGCAACTCTCACATTACTTCACGATGCGTATACACATCTTGAAAAACCAAGTTCATTTGTAAGACTATTGGTTATTGATTTTTCATCAGTCGTTAACAGAAGTCAACCAAACATGATGGCTCATAAACTTAGTTATTTAAACGTTAACCCCAAACTCATCCTCTGGATAATGGATTTTCTTGTCAACCTTTCCCAGTTTGTTCGCTACCAAAAATTAAGTTCAGCCTTCCATTCAACATTTAGGGGTGCCTCACAGAGCACGATACTCTCACACAAACTATTTACACTTTACACAAATGACTGCTCATCAGGTACCGATACAAATCCACTTATCAAATATTCTGATAACTCTGCATTAGTTGACCTGTCAAATTCTGACCGTACTTATTTCGATGAAGTTGATAGGTTTGTTACTTGGTGTAAAGAAAACTACTTGGACGAAAGGTCGACTTTAGGAAGAACCCTAAAGTAGTGCCCGACCTTTTTATTGACAATGTTAAAGTTGAACAGGTGACTAAATATATATATATATATATATATATATATATATATATATATATATATATATATATATATAGGAACAGTCTTGGATAATAAATCAAATGTTAAGGCCAACACAGATTTCATTAACAAGAAATGTCAATCTAGAGTTTACTGTCTACAACAATTGAGGGGCCTAAAATTTTGTAAATGCCAAGGTATTACAGACATTCTATCGGAGTTTTGAGTCGGTTTAACATTTTCTTTTTTGTGCTGGTTTGGTAGTCTAGGGACTAGCTACAAGAGTGTCTTGAACAAAATTGTAAATGTGTTTAGTAAAGTATTGAGTGAAAAGTAGACTAATTTGAATGAAATGTTTACATCTCGTGTACAAAACAAAGCTGGGAAAATGGTAAATGACAAAGGCCACATTATGTCCCAACACTTTGAACTCCTGCCATCAGGGAGACGATTTCGTGTCCCTAAATTCAGAACAGTCAGAACCAAATCAAGTTTTGTGCCCACTTCAACTAAATTTTAAACCAAACTAAATAATTCTATTTCAAAGACATCTGCTCTGCATTCCAGATTGGAAGAACCGCGTTTTTTTATTGTCTTTTTTAAGTTGATGACCATTTCTGGCAAGACTTCACTCACAATTTTCTCGATTTTACTGATTTTTCTTCTTTATTAAAAAGGTTTAGGGTCGGCACCGGATTTCTAGAATGGAAGCGTTTGGGGAGTTATGTGTGATTTATTTGTTGAGAAAGGTTCAAAGACAATAAATATCGCCATAAGGTGGCACTTGCCGTTCCAGTGAGGAACGACTAGTGCCACCACGGTAGTACTCGACAATTCGATGGACCACGGCCAAGTCCGCCATTCACAATTTTCAAATCACTTGAAATAAAGCAATCTGGCAAAACTCGCCCATGTGCATTTACAATCTTGTCGCAACTAATTCTAGTAGGTAAAACCATAGACCCTCCACCCTGTCTATGGTAAAACCTAGTCGCATTCATAACTTTCATCGAGGGTAAGGTAATTTTAGTCATCAACTTCTATAAAGTCCAAAATGAAACGATAAAACATGTACATTTTGGAAATTATCCCATGTATAATGCCAGATTATAAAGTGACAAAGAGTGGTTCATCTGAGTGGATAGCTTAACCTCTTGACGATTTATAAACAATGGGAAATAGGCAGCTATCTTGATGTTCATTTTAACCTATTTTCCCGGAGAATATTTTCAGAACTGGTATCCAAATTACCAAGATCACGTTTTTCATATTTACTGATATGCCGCTTTAGTTATGGCCGGTTTTGTGGGATGTTTTGCGTGCACAATGTAAACCACAGACAAGGCATGTAAACTTCTACTTGCCGCACAACCCGTCTATTTCAGGCTTGGCCTCTTACCACTCTTGGAGGAATTGTACTGACTCCTCCAAGACCACGTCTGACACAGTGGCCTGAAACCCATAGTCTATCGCGAGTATATTGTCTACCCTTCAAGAGACACACATTCTCTGCCAGTCACCCTTTTAAAAATACGCTTGTTAAACGTCTGCTCCTGGAGTTAAATTTGGTTCAACTCATGAGCAAAATATTTGTACGTGACTCCGGGCCCCTTTCAGACAATCCGAATTTTCACGCACGTCCCAATTCGTTTTTTTCCCGTGACAACAATTTTTCTCCTGAGCCTCCCCCTACCCTAATCTAGTTCCTGACGACCGTATTCCAATTTTACACTACATCTTTACATATTACGTATAGTCAATGTCATTACTCTCGTTGCCGATGTGTTGGCAATTATATACATGTATATATATAATATCCATAATCACAACATATTTCCTGCTCAAAGAAGAACTGTTTCAGCTTATTCCATTTCGATATAAACAGACAGAGAGTCCAGGGATAAAATACCCATGTACTACTCCTTATATTACTGGCTAGGTAATGTCAACCGTAAAATAATCCAAGCACCAGCGTCCCTAAAATCCGTGAAACAGTGTCGATATTACAGTATTTTGCTGACACTTATTACTTTCTGTAACTGGTCTATATTTGTGATATCATGGTAAATATGCTTGGAATTTATGGCCTAACAAACCAGACATTACGTAGATTTGAATATTGAAGAAAATCAAAAACAAAAACAAGGCCATGGCCATGGCCGGTCAGGTACTGATATTAGTACTTTAGACATCAGTGGGGGTCACACTTGGTCATTGAAACTATATTGACCGACCAAAATTCTAAACATCACGGATAAATAATTTCATATCGAAATGTATGTACGGAGATTCAGGTTTTTAGACCACGTGGCTTTGACATGACATCATCAGCTAAATTTGCAATACGAAAGTAACGTAAAACATGGATGTATCTAGTAGGGAGCAAAGTCCGCATGTCTGTATGGATGTTTGAAGATTTACTATCGGTATATGGGAGGCATAGAGGGAAATATTTGAATAGCGTTATTTAACGTTACATAATTCATAACTGACTACTAAACTACCGTCAAGAGGATTGTTTTTGCTTCCATTTATCTGTATTAATTTTTTTTAAAGGCAGTGATGGTGACTGCCAATGCCGGTAGTGAAAATATGGCCCGCACATTCTGAAGATTTTTGTATCATACAAGTTCAATGTTGTAGCTGAGAATGTGATTTATATTTATAACTCAGTAGAATGGGTACCGGTACTGATGCGAGGGATGTGAACCAACCTTTGTGTTGCGTGCTTTTTAATATCACCGTGTGTGTGTGTGTGTTGTTTGTTTGTTTGTTTGTAATGTAGATTCGTCGTTGATATACTGCTACTAGATCAGACCGTGGGTTATACTTCCATGATCAGAACATGACCAGACACAACTCTCCACGGCACCATTTTGGTTTTACAACTTTGATTACTTTGTTTTGAATAGCTTTTGTCAAGTTCTTGACTTTCCTGATATGACAATAAAGCAAGGGCGGTGAAATATTATTATAGTAGTCCTTCAAAAAACAAGACAATTTTGAAACTTTTAGTGGAAAATGTTAGTGAAGACACAGTTTACCCGCATAAATTAACTAACAAAAGACAAAAGAAATGTACACATGGTTCATTTTCTAGGTGTCGACCTCATGAATATGCACCAAGATTTAGAACCGAGTCAGCTTTAAATGCGTTCACACCTCCAAATCTGGTCTGGACAATATTGTCTGGGCTTAGTCACCCTTTTATGCGGACTACAGAGCGGCCCTGGTGCGGACTATTTCTGCCACCTATTAATGCCTGAAAGTCAAGTGGCATATGCTGAGGTTGTGTACAACCAGCAACCCATAACATTTTAGCAATCTACAGTTCTACCTCAGTATGGCTATTAGCCATGCTAGGTAGTTACTATAATGATTAATATAATGGTTGTCTTGGTAAAAGTTGTCGACCCCCCCCCCAAAAAAAAAGAAGAAAAAAAAAAGAAAAAAAGAAAAAAAAAGATCAACAAAACATTCTATGATATTGAAAGCGCTCCTGGCATGTAATTCCATAGAACAGTTTCCTGTAGGGAATGGCAGCGATTTCATTCAAACTCAAAGACAGAGATGTTGCTAACCAACGTGAACAGCCATAAAAAATTGTATGTGAATGAGTATGACTCTGAGATCCCGCTAACGGTTTCATTGTTGTCGGTCTAACCAGAGACACTGGAGAACTTCACTGTCTATGATCTAATCGTATTGCTCAGTGTGAAAACCGTGCAAAGCGTTACTATTTTGGCGTTGTATTTTCGCACATTTTTGGTTCACAAGGGTCCAATAATTTAAGCTTGAGTTAGGAAATAGGCCTATTAAAAAAATTGTGTTGTTCCGATTAGGCAAAATAAATAAATAGGTGGGGTAGGTAGATTTATTTTTATTCATGTGCGAGTGTCTAATTCTGGTTTTCCATTTTTTCCAAATGATCTCTGTGTTATTGGCTTCTTTCCATTAGATGTACAACCATTACAGATTGGAGGAACAGTTTTATATTGTCTTTTTAAGTTGATGTCAGTTTCTGCATCCACTATGTCTCGTGAGACTTCACAATTGTTGCGATTTTGTTAGTTTTTCAAGAACACGTAAAAAAAAAGTTAAGGGTCGGCAGTGAAAAACTAGGTGGGTCGGGTAACAGAAACCAAACAGTTATTTTTTAGGCCTAAGGCATAACGTAGCATATAAATCTACCCAACCTGCGCGAGCAAGATCTGCATCGGTCAATGTAATATTTACATGGTCTATTACAATTTGGTAAAGTGTACCATTGTATATGCTTGTGCGAGACGTAAAAAACATCATGCCGTCTAATTGTACGAAACGATTTAGTCACTATGGTTTTGAAGTCAGTGAGATAATGTTTGTGAAGTACCCGGTATCGTGATGTTATCGCTTGTATAGAAAAACCATCACTGAGGCAAAATCTCACTTTTATCATCATTCATTTTTTAAAGTCTTCAATCATGCCAATTAAAAATATGGATACTGCAGTCATTTATGTGACTTTTTTTCCAAAAATGTTTATCGTGCATCTCGATTATATTTTTTTTCGTCTTCGTAACATCTTTTTTTTTATTGTGCCAAAAGTAGTAGCTACCACATATAGAACAGTGGAAAAATACCGAATGAGACTCAGAAATGTAAAATCATTTACTTCAATGTCCAAATCAAATGCGGACATCAGAAAATGATGCATGCACGTTGTGATGGACTCGTGATTAGCTCTAGTCCAGATGCCAATTGGTATCTAACTAAACCATAGACAATAGAGAGGGTCCTCTCTATTTTCTATGACTAAACCAAGTTTAGTGAGTGGAGGTGTAAATGGTAACGATACTGTTTAGGAACACGGTGATAGGAACTAGACGAGATTAGCACTGACAACACACGCTCCGCGAACTCCAGCAAAGAGGCCTGGTGGGGTATATAGAGACTTGTCAGAGTTGTCGGAGCTACTGTTCATGTACATATAAGTTCCACGTATTCTCAATTTATTTCGTGCTGGATAGAAAACAGTCAGTATAGTCCTTGTGTTCTCCAGTGTATAGCCGATGGATTGGATAGTGAGAGTCATGATATGTGTGATACATTGTAGTTTATACACCAGAACTGAATTTTAGACTGATCCCGTCGGCATCTTCAGAGAAAGCATCAAGCGGGTACCACAATAAACTGAAAACGTAACGACTATAAGCATAACTATAAGTTTTAATTTACATGGAACTACGGTCATATTTGATAAGCTTATCCCCCACTTCCACATATGGTCTCATACCCCTTGGTCAGCGAAAAGCCAATCATGTTCATGTCCGGACATACGAGTTATAAATGGGGCGGTCATATGGGTTAAGTTAGGGTGGAATATAATATATGGAAAAAGTCTGATTGATACTGGCTGTGATGGGTAGTAGAGCATTTTTTAATTGTCAAAAACAGGGTTGGGGGCCGAATGATATGATTCAAAACGTCATGACTTTCTGGTATATCTTTGTTGTCATGGTGTGTTTCCAGTTGAGGATGGCTGTCTTTGACTGGCTACAACAGTAAGTGACTGATTTTGAAAGCAAAGAAAGTGGAAGAACATTGGTGTTAGTTAAAAAACTATTGTTATTAAAGATAAACAAGTAAACACAGCAAAACAATTGAGAGTCGGTACGGAAAGGAACAGATGACCACAGGAAGGTGTTCAGCTGTTCTTCATTGTTCTTTGCAATTTGACGACCGGGCGATCACATACTAGTAGTTGTCAGTGTTTTCGCTAAAGCAAAATACACGGAGATGGTTCAAAATCACTTGACTATCATTTCACTCTTATTTAAATCTACAAATATCTCATTAATATTTTCTCCCAGCTTACTTCAAACTATATGACATTTTCCATGAAAAAAAGGTGCGTATCTGGAGCAAAGAAGTGTTTCAGATATCAGAGTGTTCACGTTTGCGTGACCAAGACATAGACATAGACTGGCAAGCGACGCCATGAATTGTGATCGAATCCCAGGGTCGGATCGGTTGTAGATCAGTGTGCATGATAATTCATTTGCGTGTTCAATTACTAAGTCATCGATGTAGGGTTATAAATTCAGTGACTACACCATCAACAAAGTTACTTCTTACTATAAATCATGTTGAAAAAGACCCTAGGAAAATGTCTAAGCAACAATGACGGGTGTTACTTTTTTGCAGTGTTTATCCAAATAGTAATCGTCGAATAACGTGACCCTGGCTGAAAACTGCGACAGTGAGTGTACCATAAATTCCCAAAACAGACTGACCAGAACAGACATATTGACACACAAAAAGTGTGCAAGTTTACATCTTGTGACAGGTTTGGTTGGGGTCACCTCCATCGGCTAATGGTCGAAATCGTCATTGTAAAATATTTTTAATTACCCTCAACTACAAATCAGCGTATCGTTGACGATCATTTCAATCGTAAGTGTTTAGAACTGATTCAGAAGTAAAACGTAGAATTATTAATGACAATGGTATGCAAAGTTTTGTTGTTTAACAATCATCAGCGATTTGGCATGTTTGCACAAACCACAGATACTTGTTAGTGCATACACTTTTGATACTTCTATTCTATACGGTAAAGGCTAAATTTAAAAAGACATGATCCCAGTATTAACTTTTTTGTTGCGGCTATATTTCCTAAGTGAGGTGTGCCAAAGAAAGTTTTCCCATGATACTTTGCGCCAGTGCGACTTTTTGACATTGTACGTTCGATGTTCCCAATGAGTAAATGGAATTTTATCGAGAAGTCTATTCATATTTGTTTATGACAGCAAGATATTTTCAATTTTCTGTTTTTGGTCATTTTTGGGGTCAAAAACTGTCATTTGTTTTGTAAATAAAAGAATTCAAAGTAAAAATGAATGACAGCCGCAAAACTAATCGATTGAATGGGCTGACATTTGGTGTGCAGGTATGTTAGAGTATCTGGATGAAGAATTCTTCAAGAAAATTTGAAGATGACATTGATATGCAAATACGTCTAAAACGTGCTGTGTAGTATCATATTATAGCCATGTTATTTTACAATACTCGTGAGAAAGTAGAATTTATTGGTGAAGTAAAGTTGCTCATACACCTAAGAAAATTTGACTACACTTGAATACATAATGAGCAAATGAAATGATCACAACAATCACATATCTTTGTAATGTTATGACTATACAAGATCTAATACAGGGACGAATGGGGTACTTATCAAATAATGCCCTCCGGAACTCAGAAATAAATGTAGATGCGCTGTACCATGCAGTTACGATCAGCGGTTTTGAACTATGGAGGTAGGAAGGAAGGAGGTAGGAAGGATTATAGTCCTACCACCATTTCTGAACAAAATCGTTGTCCTTGAATTGGAATGGTATGCTTTTAATACAAAAGTTGCACAAACATATGTTCTTGCTTTCAAAAGTTTTAGAATTAACACCATGATTTCACCGTCGCCCATACTGAGGTTTTCCTGCATCTATTGCTATGGATTTTGTTGGTGGGACTTTGCTGTACTGTATGAACACTTGTTCAGACTCAGGCCACTAAAACACAATTGCAAAAAAAAACCGTAAAGACACGAAGTATCGTTTTGCACAACGTTCGGCTTGAAGCAGGTTTGAAGGGTAACCATGCACGACAGAGAAGATGGGTTTAGAGCCCCATTTACACCTAAAACAAAAAGCGATTCTAGTCTGTTCCTATTATAGTGGTCTGAGGTTCAGATCAAAGTGCCGCATTCATCCACAACATAAAAAATCATAGACCCTACACGACTGGCGTTTGTAAAAGTCAGTTTTAAACCATAATTACTACACCTCTTTATCTTCTCGGCAAGAACATGCAGTGCTGCAATCCAACGTGAGGACCTCTCACCAACTTTCAGATCACTTCACATTGGGAACGTTGGTGAGAGTTCTACTAATATAATTCAGACTGAGGCAAAAAATATAGCCTTTCTGAGTTGAAATCCGAGGTTTAAATCCTGATATCTGAAAATTCCCAATCAACCCAGATTACATTGAATAAAAAATAAGTCTAACAAACAATTTATGATTTTTCAGTCCCGAAACTTGCTATTATCCATACACTGTATACAAAGCTAAATACACGGTGATTGGTGTATCGCACTCCTTGACTGAGTGGGTCGGAAAAAAAATAGGTAGACTCACTTGTCATAAATCGATTTATAAATCCACAAAGGCACTGTGACAACTAAAGCAGTCCCTTTACAGACTATTTTTCTTTAGAAATAAATAGGCTAAAACAATACTGAATGACAGGCAGTCCAAGGTATGCGAAACCATAAGCGAGCGCGTACTCACGATGCTAGATTAACACACTATTTTACCTGCGCATTGAAGACGCACAGTAAAAAGACCAGTTTTCAACATTAATGCAGGAAATACAAAGCTAACAATTCAAAATTGTATAAAATGTAAGAAAACAAAAAACAGGCGACAGTCAGAGCATGCATGAACTTCGATTTACAATACCATTATTAAGTTCTTGCATTTTGGGGCTAATGAAGTCATAGAGACTAGAGTGGGCGAGTTTCATCACAGTTAGTATAATCAATGGCACCGTGATAATTCTGACTTTCACTTGAAACTGGACCAGAACAGTCTAGGTCGGACGAGTCGTCATCATCAATTCAAAGGCGACGTAACCAAATATACACCGTGAATTCATCTTAGATCGCACCGAGTTGAACAATCATGTCTGTCATTGTAGAATGTAGACCTTTACGCTGTTTGACCGACTATTGAAGTATAACCCACATAGGTGATATTTCATTGACCTACATGGAAATGCTTGTAAATACTTTTTGCAAGTAGTAGTAGCTCAGACCACTCTAGTATTTTAGTGGTCTGAGGTAGTAGTAAGAGTTTTTGCTAACGTTTACATGCTAGCGTAGTTGTACATGTACGTATACATGTCAGTTCGTATGTACATGTACATTAAATGTAGCTCTCATCATATCATACACTGTACATGTGTGTAACCCTTTTCTTTTGCACCCTCCCCCTCCGCCTTCATGTGGTCAAACACAGACAACTAACTAACTAAATAGTGTTACTGTTAGTTTTCTGTGGGTCAAACAATTAGTGTACACGCCTTGAATCACATGCAGGCGAGATAGATTTGAATATTCATTTGTTTACTGCCCGGTTATGGGGGTGAACTCATGAATATATTCTGAACTAAATGCAAATGTATTCAAATCACTTCCGACTCGCAATCTGAACTATTTTTCAGATCGAGTATAATCCGATTAGACAGGCGCTAATGGGAAAGTACAGAAACGTCCACCTCATCAGCATAAAAGTACAGAATTGAACTCAATCTGAACTATAGTACGGAAAGTGTCGTAAACTGTACTATTTTTTCTACTAGTGATTGTCATGTAGTCTCAAATCTGAATGGAACCATGTGGTGTGATGTCTTTGTGTATATTTGTCTGTATGAAAAAATAACTGCAATCAAGCACTGAATTTAAAAATGAACAATAAATAAATAAATAAATAGACCTGCTAAACTCTTGTGTAAAATACAATTATATGTAATTCGACTGGGGTTATGAAAATATTTTCTAAAGATGCAAATTTTGATGCAACAAAAATTTACAAAATAGAATAAAAACTAGAAGTCTGTGTAAATCTTCAGTTTGTCTTTTATGTAATTCAATCTCTTAAGTTCATAAGGAGGACAAGTTTGTACTTAGTATTTCATAGATTGCGTAGTCATGTAGGCACAAACAAAAGGCACAGTAACCTGATGACAGAATCCTTGACTGCCACATATTATGTGCATCAAATACAAATTTGAACATAAAAAGAGCTACTTAATGTATTATACCCAACGTGTGTAATTTGGTAATAATGATCTGTTTTTGAAATATACGTGTCCTTCATACCTAACCATCCAAAGTCCATTTTATTGTTTTTATCATTCACAATAAAGTGTGTTTATACAACATTGTAACCAGAGTATCTGTTTTCAGCTCAGTGGCAAATTTGATGTTTATAGTATCACTTATTTTGTGTATATCAAATGTCCAAAGTTTGTGACCTTGTAAAATAGCAAGGTGTTGAATACACTATAAACTCTGTATGGCCAAGAAAAACAACTACGTATATTCTCACAATTGGTCCACTCATCCGTTATACATTCAAGGTATTGGTACTTGCATTTGAAACAGATATGTAACATTATAAGCGAATCCTGTATCGCAATGTACATGGTATATAAGAGAGGAGAAAAGAAAGTAACGAAGCAAAATTAATTTAGTGGCTTTTTTGCAGCCGCAGTAACTGTGGTCATATTGAAATAGATTGTGTCGCCTTTACAAATTGGAACAAAAAGGTTAAGAGGGTTTCTGTTAAGGTTGTGTATTACAGACTGTAATGACCTCTTTGTATTCAATGAAGTGCTTTTGCTGTATTGTAGTGATGCTTATCTACCATGTCAGCTATGACCTTTAGTTGTTTTGTAATTGTACCTGTGTGTGGATGCACCAAGCTTGAAGGCATTGAACTCTGGGGGGATCTAGGCATGTTGACTCTTTTGGAGCTCATTGAAATTGAGAGTCACTTATTTGGTCATGTCTTTGTGTTTAAAGACTTTAACCCCAATGCAGGGCATTACGTGTAATAACAATCAATTGAGATGTTATTAGTATTAATTACTAGGTGGTTTAATGTGTTTGATAGAAGTCGGTCCCACATCAATACTTGGGTCTCTTGATCATGAATACAGACACAAGTGCTCTGTATTTTACGCATCACTTTTGTTTGTGTCTCTAGAACGATGCTCCGAAGGTAATGAGGACATGTTATCAGTCTATTAAGAGAAAAGGGGAAGTCATTCAAGTACGAGATTGCGTTCTACTCAAGTCTGGCCCAAGGAAGACGGATTTGCCGTATGTGGCCAAGGTATCTGCTCTATGGTTAGACCCAGAGGAAGGTAAGGGTACTGCTAACACTGCTGATTTCTTGACTTTTATTTGATAATTTTAAAAGTAGTCATACCTACAGACATTATTTTATGTGTGTTTGTCTCACACAGCTAGAAGAATAGGCCTAGACTAAATAATGTCAATGATTTTGAGAACATTCAAATTGTTGACAGAAATATTTGTGCCTAAATTTGTCTATTTATAAAAGCATGAATCAGTGTTACTATTTATGTAGAGTCAAATCTCGGCAATAAAATTGCAAATAAAAGATTTCATGAAAAACTCAACAAGCCAAGTTGTGTGTGTTTTAACAGAAAATATGGAATTTATATATTACCATATGTCACAACAATATATGTGTACATCTTTGGACATATAATGCACTAAAAATAAACAAGAAAGTGTTCTCACAGTTACAGCCCAGACATTACCAAACACTAATCATTCTATTTTAGCTCTTAATACTTTCTCTTCAACAGTGTCTTCCAATGTTGATTATATTAACATTATTTTGAGAGTGGATACTCAAAATTTAAAAAACAAGAACAGAAAGCAAGGCAACAGAATTTATATATTTTTATAAGGAAAGTTTGCGAAATAAAACGTTAGACCAGATGAAATGAGACTATAGTTGATTGAGTGATTTATCATGTTTGATTGTTAAAAAGTTATTTCTGAATCATTAGATTATTTTTTCATCCATTTCAGGGGAAATCATGGCCAGTTTATTATGGTATTACAGACCTGAGCACATAGAAGGTGGAAGACGCCCACATCACCATGAGGTAATTATATCAATTAAGCCTGTCTGGCATCATGTTACAGGAAATGAGTCAGTCGTGCTACCAGTATATATCTTCAAAAAACAATCAACTGTATAATGTAGGCTATGAAGTTATTTTTGTCAAAATGTAGAAAAAATAATTTTGCAATTACATACAGTTTTAGTACAGATTATGTTTTTATATATAGACATAGCAAATGAACAACAATGAGTCAAGCTGTTTCACACTGGCTGTGTAAGGCCACAGGTAATTTTGTTGTTGTTGTTGTTGTTGTTGTTGTTGTTGTTGTTGTTGTTATTATCATACATTATCTGTTACTAAATTTATCTAATCTTTGTTATCTTGTAGGCTGAGTTATTTGCCTGCAAACACAAAGATTATAACAGTGTTGCTACAATCGAAGACAAATGCTATGTCCTGACATTAGCTGAATATAACAGGTAAGATATATCAAACACCCAATTATTACGAGGTCAGAGTTCTGGACTATGTTACATTTAGGATTTTATCTGAAGCATCTAGTGTAAAATTCTACTGAAATCAATGACGATATTGTAGTTTCAGTTTTGTAACACTCCCTCTGGTTCATTTCACTAGGATATTTAATGAAACTAGTGCAAGGTGGATTTTTCCCAGAAGCGGACATTTTTGGAAAGTCCGTGGAAGTCCTGGAATGTTTCCCTACTCTCTCAGTACTTAAAATAGAATATTACCACTTATTTGTCAAAATAATAAGCACTCAATTTCTTGGTCAAAACCACGACTTCCATCTACTTGTCTGTGGATGTGCATGAGTAAAAATTTATCTCTTTAAACTGTTATATTTTGAACCTGTGGGTGAAATGCTATAACTGGTACTGTGAATTACTTGCATGATTGTCAAATATAGAATCTGATATTATTCAGAGTAGTATATCACCATGGAAAAGGACAAGCTAGAGACAGTTGCAAATAAAATCTGATATATATATAATCTTACAAACAATTGTAGATGACCGGTCACCCACCCCCTAGTACTTTGGACAACACAAAAATATGAATTATCCAGTTAATTATTAAGTTAAAAATGAAATTAACATAAATCACAATTGAACCCCCCCCCCCCCCCCCCCCCCCCCAAAATAAAAAAAAAAAATCACCCACCCACCCACCACAAAAATGTGATGTCATGAGATTTGGATATATTTGCTACCATAGCAGTTATAATGAAATCAACATTTTAATAAAAAAATAAATAAAATGAAACTGATGCTATGAAGATGTTACTACCAGTAGATTTGCTATGTTACACATATGCAACTTTTTTTAACAGCATATGCTGTGAAGTTGGCTTGTTGATTCAAGTGATTGATTAAAACACGGGGACACGTTGAGTTTTGTATAAAAAAGGATCCATCATGTGATTTTGTTTTACTTGAAATAAACCACAATGCAACATATGTTTGACAGTGTTGTATATGTCATATATAGCAAGTTTGTAAAATGACAGATTGTCTGTACCTACAGTGACAGTTGTGAACACACCGACTGGTTTTGTGTGTCATTGTGTGAACAGGTTGACAGTAATGTCTGTAAATGTATAGTGAAGTGAATAAACAAGTATTGGTTCAACTGAAACCATCTGACTTCAAATTTCGCCATGCTTGACGACAAAAATTGCAATACTGTTGCTTAGCCTACCTTTCTCATCTGGCATAACAAAAATCGTACTAACATCACTACACATACATTTCATCTTTCAGCTCAGCAAAACATTTTGCCAATAAAAACTTTTCTAAATTTCATTATCTGGCTCATCAAAATTCTTACAGTATATTTATAGGTACAACAAATCCAAGCATACACTTGAATGTATATTTACATAGACCCAGTCACAAAGGTGTTACATAGACCCAGACACAAAGGTGTACATGTATACTGACATATGTCATGCTAACACAGACACACAGACAGACAGACAGACAGACATAGACGTACCCATGTAGACAAGTACACAGCCAAACACACACACATACATACATGATAGACACACATTGACAAGTACAGAAACACACATGTAGACAAGCACAGCACACACAGACAGACAGACAAGCACACATGTGCACACACTGTAGACACATTGACAAACATGGAAACACACGTAGACAAGTACACAGCCAAGCACACACACACACACACACATGTACATGCACATATACCTTCATGCACCTCGTGCAATAGATAATACATCATAGCTGATTTATCTTAATAAGTATAAAATAAATATTTATAATATATTGTGATGCCAATTTTAACAGCTATTAGTATGACTATAAAATTACATTCGTGTACAATCTTTCTTTCAGACACTGTAGAAAGGTAAAGATGGTACAAGAAGGAGTTAATCCTGGCATACCACTAGTCCCATCGTGTGAAGAAGAATACCCACGAACAGATAGAATACCATCACCCTATGTTGACAAAGACCTCATCTATTTTTGTCGGCATGTCTACGATTACAGACAGAAAAGAATTTTGAAGAACCCTTCCTAAAACCCCAACCGACCTGGTCAGGTTATTACATCAACTCAGTGCTGTAGATTGATGATAGATTGTCAAACTTTGATCAGGAGAAATTATGTACATGTAGTGATTGATTTGTTTTATTTGTACAATAATAATCCTAGCTTACTGTGTGATAAGTGATAAATTGCTGGTACATATTATTAACAGATATACTGTGAAAGACTGCTAGAAATCTATTTTAGCAGGAGCAACTTTTCTGTGAAAATGCATTCCAGTGTACTGTTGGTTATACTTGATGTATGTGTGCTTGTTAAACTGTAGTATCTCTGTGTTATAGTTTACAGACTAGATATTCGAACACGACCCGCAGTGATTCATGCATACTACACACTTTCGTAAGAATGAAGGTGTAACAGAGATTTCACCCTGTTAATACACCACTGTGTTATTGTCTTGTTGCTTAGATACTGACTCATTTCAACAAAATAATTACACGTAAACAAACAGAAAGACATCTGAGTCAGCATTACGATAAATTCAGACCAACATGTCCTTTTTGTTTGGCCAAATTCGTGAACTTGAAAAATACAATCCAATGGTAAAAAAGTATGTCACGCTAACCAGAAAGCTTCCTTTGAATATCAAATTATAGAGAAAACTGGAAATCAAACCAGTAATTTCTGTTTACTTCCGTGTTACTAGTGCCCTTAATCTTAAGGTCTACAAGGAAGTTATCCTGTAGGGCTGTCACCAGAGATTGGAAGTGTTTACTGGAGGTGCCAGTTTATCAGAAATAACTCTTAGCTGAACTAATACTTTAGTGATTCTGAAGTTGAAATGACGAATGTATACTTGCTGTAAAGTCATACAGAATTCATTCAAAGCATCTGACTCTTTTAATTGAGAATGTACATTTTGCATAAAAATAGAATTTGCTATGATTTGTGTAATACATCTGTTTTTCATTATGCTTTCGATATTTTGAAGCAAGTAGTACCCTCTGCCATTGCTGAAAATAGATCTGATGACGTATAGGTATGTGCTACTGTAACATTCACTTGCATTTACTTCAAAAGTGAAGAACAGTACAAAAAAACAAAACGGATCCACTTATCTGTAGTATTTACATGGCCATGTGTTGTGTTGAACTTGAGACAATAATCCCAGAGGTATGTGTAATGTACAATTTGGTTGAAAAGTAGGTTGAAAAAGAATTTATATGTATACTTCCCTTCTTCAGGAAAGTTACAACAAATTTGTACATTTTCTAATGATTCATTAGTGAATCAAACAGTATTTATACGAAGGCCCACTTGGTCTATATTTTTTTCTAAAACTTTTAGGGAAAAAATGGACTTGTCAAATTTGTACATTTCATACAAGTGTCATAATATGCTAATTATGTGGGGGGAAATGAATCTAGTCAAATGATTAAATACATTGTGTATTTCATCAGAATGTTCCTTTATATAAATAGGAATTAAAGTCAGGCCCAAAATTATGAAAATATGATCAGTAAATGTCATAAAACAATACCTTATAATGATAGCCTTATACTGAGAAGATCCTTGTTAAACTCATGCAGATATATGACAATGTCCCAATGAAATATTAATTTTTCAGTAAAAACATACAATTTAACTGCATTTAGAAGTAACATCTGGTTACCAATACCTAGGAAATATGTTAATGAATTAAAAGAACATTTTAGTTGATTCATTTCACTCAAGTTGATCATACTTGGACATGGTCAAACATTAAATGTTGACAATGTAAACTCACCTGTAACATGGCCTAATACAGTAGCTACTTTGGAAACAATTCACAAATTTGTAAATCATATCAATAGATGTAATAATTTGAATAAAGCACTTAACCACACAGCTCAAATGGGCTTGACAATAATTACCCCTGACATTGACATGTAACGAGCACAACTCACTGCCTTAAAAGAATACTTTCACAACTCCCTGGGAAGCATACACAGGTATATCAGCCTCTGTAGGATTAATTAGCAACCTCTGTACTATCAGATCTCCCATTATACAGCTGGGTTGAATGAGACACAATCATGGTTCAAATCACAATCCTGAGCAGGTCGCTCAAAACATTTGACCATCTTATTAACTCCAGTTCAAAGGGATACCCTTTTGTTAACAACTATTTAGATTGAAAAAAGCCTCTCCTAGTCATGTTTGAAATGGGATTCAAACTTTTTTTCAATTTTTTAAATAACAAATCAGGAGGTACTTCTCTTGCTGAATTTTGTGTTTTAGTCTTCATCAATGACCAATTGATAGATCCAGTAGTTGTGCCTTCTAGTTTTCCATCCTCAATAATCCATAGAATTCAGCATCATATTTCATGATGCCATTTGCCCCCCCCCCCAAATTATAAAGATTGTATAATTTGAATTTAAATACAATCATCCAGGATTTCAATAGGGACTTGCAAACCCGCCATGTTGAATGTTGCATCATGAGAAATGTGATAATAAATGCTTATCAATTAGTATTATGAACAATATTGTTCTATTGTTTGTAACCACAAATGATCAATTCATAGTCACCCTGACCATTGTGGGAGGTTTATTTTATCGGTAGCGCCAGATTAGGTAATACGATAACCTCAGATAATCCCATAGTTCTTTGCATCTGAGCATGCTCAGTCTGGATTGCAAGTTCCCCATTCTTCCATTCCAATTTGGCTTGCATACATTTATCATTTATCAGCAAACTGGAAACAATAACGTCATCATTACTTATACCGATAGTATTAGAAGAAAATAATACCTTAACTGCAATATTTTCAGAGCCCCCACCCCTTTTAAAAATCTACCCCAAGATATGTATAAATACTTAATGTTAGACCCTCAATAAGGAAAACCAGATTTTACACTAACAGATGAATTTTTCTTGAAGTTATGGTCAAAGTCATATTCCCGAGAGAAAAAAATTAAAAATATATACATTATATGAGTAAACGGATTTCCATTTTACTACAGATTTTGAAACTGCTCGTATTAACACTGTAACGTCTAAAAATTGTTTCAAAATCTATTGTCCATTTTAAGATCATCAGTGAAAAAACCTTGTTGAATATATTTTAATGCCAATTACATTTTGCATGTATTTGTGAGTAAAAAAAATGAATAAAATTACTATAATTCTAGTCTATTTCATTATGTAGATTTCAAAACTAGATATCGTAACAAATGAATTTGTGTCTATTTTAAACCCTAAAGATAAACCAGTTTTGTAAATAGAAGTCGTAAAGTTAATATAAAGAGTTATATAGTTGTTATTTGTGTTGATACGTGACGTTGTTCACCATTTTTTATTTATTTTCCAGAATTTCCTTTCCATAGAAACAGTGGATAATTTTATTTTTTGCCTGTATTTTTTAGAGAAATATGTGTCTGTTTTGTACTTTTCTCTGAAGATCATTGTGCGTTTCTCTGACAGTCTGCCTCTTTCTCAGGGAGACTACTTAAAATTGTATGCAAATATGCAGGTTCTATGTGTAAATTTAAGAAGAAATGGAACAAAAAAAATAAGAATGAAATTGACAAAAAAAATGAAATTGAGCATCAGCATTTTTTTTTCTGCATAAAATTTCTGTAAATACTATTGAAAAGTATTAGTTGATGATCATGGATGCAGCGACAGCCTTAAATTTTAGCATTGTTTTCTAATAAATGTTCTCTGAGAATTGTAACGCTGACATAAAAAAAAAGAAATGATAATGATTATAAGTTTTAAATAAGTTGTCATAATCAGTGTCGTCATAGAAACAAAGCGGGGTCTGTCTCTTTTTAGAACATCAAGAAAGTTTGGTTTTCTTCCCAGAAAAAGAAAAATGAAGGAAAGACTTGTATATTTTCATTACACTGTTAATTTATCTTCATTAATACTCTTAAGATTAGAGTAATATTATATTAAGTTGGTTGCCATGGTAAAGAGTCATGACCAATTTATCCCTTAATTGTGATTTGTTGTAATAAAAACCTCATGATCAGAGTTGTCATAGCCTGTTTATGAACAGTGGCAGACTCTTATTATGAATCTCGAGTGACCTCTAGCAGCGTCTAGTAATCAGGCTAAGAAGGCTAAGAGTATTGTGTAGAGTGTTTGTTTAAAAAGCAAAGAAGGATTACCATCAAAGTAAGAATGTTGAGGATACACTGATGTAGTGAAGAGTGTGTTATAAAAATACTGCTGCCATTTCACATCTTCATAACTTGTATTTACTATATAATTTTTGACAAGCAAAACAGAAACAAACTGCAAGTGACTAGTAATATATTAGAGTATCAATAGATATTGAATACATATATGGTTACACTCATGGTAGAATGGTTCCGACTTCCAGTGTACATTTTGGGTGTGTCTTTATTACAGGCTGATAATATTGAAATCCCCAGGGCACTGCTACCATGATCCATGTGTGTAACTGACTGCATGCTGCAATAATACATGTAGCATAGTTTGTGTATGTATTGGCTTGTCCAAACTAAAGTATCCGCAGTCTTATTTCCAGCAGAGAGGGTTTCACCATATGACACTTTACTCCATGAATGTAACTTCCTATAGAATATTTCTTTCACTCACATTCCCTCAAGCAACACTGTTAGAAAGAGCTTATATTACATGTATATAATTATAACTCTCCAAATTTATTGTCATTTCACAACATATTTGACATGTCTTCGTATGAGTATTTTTGTAAAAAAAAAAATGTTCTCTGTCCTGCACTGATAAGCAATGCCATCTATGTGTTCTCCAAACATCTCATGTGTTGCAGCGTTGAGTCCTCAAGTGCCTTTTGAAGTTTGTGTGTTGTAATGAGAAAGATGACACCACTCACCTCACAATCACTATAGATATATATAATTCAATATGGCTAATAAGTTTTCAAACTACAGGTGATTTCTTAAAAGTAGTGGTGATGTGTTGTAAAGTAAACTTGCAGCGAACTGCAGGCTCCAACCATAGAGAATGTTTCTTCAAATTTGTTTCATTTCCACTGTGCTTTGTCAATATTTACAGATTCACCAGATTATAAAATCAGTGTATATTACAAGACATGTAATGTGTAAGCAATATTGTAGAACAGTTCTGTACTGTATGGTAAAAAAATTTAGGTCACTTTCCGGTGTGCAGAAGTGGCTTGCAGTTCATGTCAGAATTAAATTCGTGTTGAAATTATGAAAGAGAAAAAAAAAGAATATTGTAAATGAATTTTATGATATTCAGTTTTTGAGACAGATATCAAATTAAAATGCTGAAAAGTAGAATATGACAGATTTCAAATGTGATGCATAGTTTGTATATTTCAGTCTGCTAGTCCTGTCGGTTTTTACACAGAATTGTATTTAATCTTGGAAGTGATCATAGTTGTTTGTCAATGTCTTTTTGTGATGTTGTTCTTCGTAAGAATCATTTATTTTTAAATACTGTGGTTGGTTTTTAAATATTGTTTGTAATACCTCTTGGAGTGAAATACTCAAAAGACATGCAATGGATTTGAGAAAATTGATGTTAATGTTTTACTATCCACATACATTGTATGTAGAATGCTAGTAATAATGATGGTGTGTAATTACACAACAGTATTTTTGTCCAGACATAGGTGTCATACCTACTTCAGGTATCCAATTTCTATGTCAGACATCCTGACTGCCATCAGTGCAGAAGGATAGGCACATGCTCTTGTTTAAAATTCACTGAGTGCCCAGAACAATGAATCTTTCAGGTCATTTCAAGTGGTATATGCTCTAAAAATCAACACTGTGTACATGATGTGCTTGTACCGATTCTGAAAGGCACCACTGACAACTGAACTTATGTTGACAAGATGACTACAGTACAAATGTAGCTAAGAGAACTTTTACAGGGTTGGTTCAAGGATGCCTACATATTTTCCATAGACTTTAACATCCCCCCCCCCCCCCCCCGAGTCCTAACTCGGGTGTCTTTAATTTGTGACAGTGTGAACATATTGACATATTGCAATGTTAGTTTATATGATGTGCTTCCTGATAACATGACTAGTTGGACAAAACCAGTTTTGATTTACACTTGGAATGCTTGAAAAAAATGACGATGAATAATTTACTATTTTAGACAGAAATACTGAATGTTGTAAAATGTAGATATATAAATTCTACTATTTTCCATTTCTTGCTATAACTTCTGTATATGTTAATATAGGAAGGTGCTATGTTTCATTGTTATTTAGTTCCCCACTGCCAGATTACTAATGATTTAGTCTACAACACTATTTCAAATAAAAAAAATGTATTGAAAACATGATATATCATTTAGTGTGACTGTGTGAGTGTCTTTTTAAGCATATATAGCCAAAGGTGGATGTTCTGTTTCATGAGTGTAGTTGTAATCCAATGCAGCTATTTTATCATTCTGTTCTTTTTTTCAACTTGTACTTGTTGAAGCATGATTCATTGCATAGTGATCAAACCCTGTCAGTATCCCACAAATATACAAATTGTTAACTAATGGCCATGGCCCTTGACATGTTTAATTGTATTGTTTAAACATGGTCATCAGGTCAAAGAACATAGTATATACATGTATGTATGTATGTATGTATGTATGTATGTATGTATGTATGTATGTATGTGTGTGTGTGTGTGTGTGTGTATGCGTGTGGATGGATTGATGTATGCATGCATGTCTGTCTGTCTGTCTGTCTGTCTGTCTTGTCTGTCTATATGCATGCATGCATTGCCTATGTATATGTGTGTTATGTACATGAATGTATACACCAGCAAGGCTTCTTTACAAGGTTTCAAAGATGAGGAAGACTTAATGACTGTTATTTTATCACCCCAAATCATATGTAAGTTGGTATCAGTAATCAATACAAGGGTACCAAAGGTAGAAATAAGTCTGACTGGACTTTCGGGAAGTTTAGTAATTGAACCCCGCCCCTCCATATGTTCAGAATATCACAGTGATGTTGGTAAAAATGATCGAACTAGCCCAAAATCAGAATAATTTGCTTCCACTCTGACTGTTTCTTTTACTCCAATTCATATATGGCTGAAATTTTGGCCCGATGATAAAATATATGGTTCATAGCTTCCCTCAGAATGTTTTAAGTGTCATTTCTCAGGTGCAGCCAAGGAGTCAATTTTCTGATTTTTTTTTTGAAAAGCAAAATAAATATTAATAGACTTTATAGTTTTATTTTTAGATTAAAGGGGAAAAGTAAAAGCTGTTCGGATATGCCCCCCCGAACTGCAATGTGCCACAAAATTCTCTCGTTATCCACAGCAAGTTAATGCCCACTAACAAAAATGTTTGTGTATCTCATCCCATATCGGAATATACTCCCGACTGTCCTCCCCCCTTATATTCAGCGTTAATGAATTTGAAGCAAGACTAAACATTCAAGAGAAGAATTTCTAAGAAATGTATGAGCTTAGAGAATGAGAAATCAATGTTACAAAGATGAAACTGGAAATAGATTAAATGAATAAGAAGTTAATATGTAGGGAATGTAAATCTGGCAACTTATACCAATTCGACACAAAATAATGAAAGAGGAAAACTTGTCAATGATGAAACAGTTAGAGGAATTAAAGAACCTGAGCTGCAACAAGAACTGTCGACGTCGTCAAAAGAATCCCTTGAAACAACAAGCTTAGGGAAGAACTTCACTTGGCCAGAATCTCCTTGGATCAAAGAAACAAGAATATTAAGTAAAAAGATGACAGTGGACTTTAAAGAGAAATTCGATGACGAGAGGAAAACGGTAATTTTAAGAAAACGGACCGCTGAACAAAAGTCAAAAGATAAGCTTATATCACGACGAGAAGGTTATTTTTTTAAATAAAAAAACAAGAAAAGGCTAACGACAGCAGAGGAAAACGTAAAAGTGAAATTGGTAACAATGGTAATAATGGTGATAGAAGGAATATTACAAAACATTAGGATATGGTCAGAAAACAAGATTCCAAAAGGACAGAATTCGAACAGTGAGTATAGATAAATAATTAAGACATTCACTTCTTTGAATGTAATTAATAATAATTATATTGTACAAGACTTGATATAATTTTTTTACATTCATGTTTGAACTATCTAGAATTAATGATGGAAAACTCAATATCATGTTCATGGTCACCCATTGCGATTGTGAATTCTTTTGAAATCTGATGAAGTATAAGTGTTGTGACCCATGAATGGTTTATACACACATCGTTGATTTGTCCTATATATTGATAGAGGGCGATATTTGTGCACCATATTATGACTTTAATATCACCGTCACCAACTAGCCTATCTGACTTGAATGACTATCGCTACTATATTCTGCTATCCTATTAACTGAATAGTGTAGTAGCGATAGTGGTTCAAGTCTATAGATAGGCTATTCACCACGCCACACATATACACGCGCTCGTTTAGCGTTTTTTCTACTTTTTTTACCTATCTACCTACCTACCTACCGACCTACCGACCTACCTACCTACCTAACTAACTAACTAACTAACTAACTAACTAACTAACTAACTAATCTAACTAACTAACTAACTAACTAACTAACTAACTAACTAACTAACTAACTAACTAATTAATTAATTAACTAACTAACTAACTATTTAACTAACTAACTAACTAACTAACTAACTAACTAACTGACTGACTGACTGACTGACTGACTGACTGACTAACTAACTGACTAACTGACTGACTGACTAGCTGACTGACTGACTGACTGACTGACTGACTGACTGACTGACTGACCGAACCATCTTCTAATAAGATAAGTTGAGAAACGTAAAAAAATAAAGCTCATGGTCGCCCGGATCGGCAAATTAAACATAACATATATTTAACATGATATGTAGCCATGGTAACGACTCCAGAGTTAGTCTATTGAGGTAACTCGTAGTATTGCAATAAAGTATATACATCTTTTTCAAACTATCATTATCAAAATCGTAGTTGTTATTCTGAGATCTATTGAACTTTAAATATTCAGGGGAAATCGATTGTCTTCATGGAGAAATTCCAGTTGAAGTCCAGACTAATCGTTCAGCAAATATTGATATGCATGCATATGAAGTTTATTTCTCAGTACAAATAGCTAGAAGAAAAGTAAAACAATGAATGAATGGCAGTGACATATGCGTGGCGACAAGACTAGAACATATAGTTTTCAAGAAATAAAACTAATCGACACTTGGATTCGTGGGCAAATAGGTGGAAATCCGTCTAAACCAATGTAAACCACGGAAGCAAATTTTCTTACTGATATCAATTTGCATTATTTGATAAATTCGTTTGAACATGGAAGTATCACCCACTTCTGTGAATGAATGAATGAATGAATGAATGAATGAATGAATGAAAAACATCGATGAAATAAGACTAAGCTAGGGTGTCATTTTTGAATCTTTGGTGACCTAGTAGTTACAATCAAAATGGCGGACATTTAAGGCATGACATTCTCCTTCACCCGGATTTCTTGGTTGTGTAGTGGTACTTGTGCCAGTGTTTTTTTACAATAGGAGAGTAGTTTTAACAAATTATTAATCATGACGACACTTCGGCCCTTCACGTGTGATGATATGTTCCGATTCAACAGTGTGTAAGTATCCGTTATGCATGTTAAATCATCAAGAATGTGGTCGCGTTGAATGCAAAGGCAAATGCATGTCTATCAAGTATCATGGTGGTAACATTTTACAGGCGCAGGCGTTACTGCCAGGGCTGCACTGACCTACAGAGGTATGTTGTTGTTGCAGGTATGTTATTACAGTAGCTAGCACAAAGGCAGCGGACGGTTTACTGTTGGAGATTTCCGTAGTTAGAAATTTCGAATGCCTGCGACTAGTGTACATACTACATGTGTAAATAATAGTTTAATAATAAACTTTATTGTAACATCGTCTATATTTCCAGATATCAGTACAAATACAATACAATAAAGTAAAAAGAAAAATACTTGTATTGACCACACACAAAAAAGAGTAATTTCACAATGTGAAAATCAACACAGCATATTGGTTATACAGATAGTGATGAGCCTCTGAGGCCAGATGTAAGCAGAGGGCCTAAAAAGTAGTAAATGTATTTGTCGAATGTATATCACAACGCAGCTGGTATATTTGGTTCAAATGATATTCTCGAATTTTGAATCCATGTTGAATAAATTTGCTTATTTCAACTAATGTATTTTTGTCTTTTACTATAAGAATCTTTATGAGATTCTCATTATCCGTGCTTGTACCAGAATATATATTTAATTTGTTACAGCGTTCTTTCCTTTCATTTTGATATCCTGTACAGCGTAATAAAAAATGCTCCTCGTCTTATATTTCACCTTGTTTACATACAGGGCATGTCCTGCTTGATAAGGTGGCGTTTATGTATCTTCCAGTTTCTATGTAAAATATGTGCACTAATTCTAAGTTTTGTCATTGCTGATCTGTATTGTGGGTTTTTAATGTCTTCTATTTCTAAATAGTTTTCAAAGTTCATATCCGTTTTAATTTGTGTATATAATGTACGTAGTTTATTTTTATGTTGTTTGTCCTTGTTGTCCTTCATTGTATCCATTATATTTTTGTGGAGAAGCAACTTTAACTTTTCTTTAAATCTAGCAATTAGGTTTTCACTGTTGGAGTGGTTTGGTTCAACTGTCCAGACCTTATCCATACTTAAAAGTTTTAATGTTTACTTCATTCCTGTGGCCCAGGATTGTATTCCTCTGGACAGTTTACTCGGACAGTTACTAAGCTTCCTTAGTTAGGGTAGTTTATGCTTTCTGTGAGATCTTTAGCCAATATTTGAACATTTTTTGTCAGGCCAGATACTAGTAGGGGATAGCGACCTAGTTCCATAAGGCAAGCTGTATTGGAAGCTTTACAGTTTACATTTAGTATGAATTTGCAGAATTTTATGTGTAGTTTTTCCATGGGATTTGAGAGTTTCATTAGGTTTTGAGACTGGTTTATGTTTTCATGTGACCAAACCTCACTACAGTATAGCAGAATGGGCTTCACCACTGCATGAAATAATTTAAGATGTAATTTGATGGGGATAGTTGTTTCTAAAAACAGGTCTTGCTTTAGTTTAAACAGTGCCTTGATCATGTGTGTACCACAGACAAGTGATTTGACTGACAAGGATCGATGGCATTGCAGAATGACGACAATGTTTTGAAGATTTACTAGTCTATAAAATTTTACTATAGTAACATATTTTCTTACGTTTGTCTGTTCTTTTTTCCTTCTTCTAGGAATCTTGATCCATTAACAGAAACTGTATCCTTTGATTGTATACTGGTATACATCATATACCATATATACCATCTATTCATTATTGCTTGATCTATAGATCTCATTTACATGAAATTCCCTGAACCTGGTGGTTAGTATACACATAACAAAGCAATTCAATTGTAATTCGATTATTCAATTATGATATTCATTTTTTGTTCTAGCAGGAGCAAGGTGTTATAATTTTTCAGAAGCCATTCAAATATATTCGAAAGTAACAGCATGTCTTTTAGTTAAAGGCCAGGGTTTCAATCCCAGGCCCATGCATTAGTGTTATATTATCAATGGAGCCATGAAGATTACATGGGATTACTCTTGTGTTGTATCTAAAGCTCCGCCTGACAACTGTTTTTCACATCAAATTTTAATCCCTCTTTTCTACACTTGAGTCAGAGTGTGTGTGCATGGAGGTAGTACAGGAGAAACAACTCGGAGAGATCAAAAGCTACCTTCATTGTGTGTTTGCCTGTGTAAACCTAAGACCACCAAACTTTCCTACTTGTAATTTGGTTTCATGGCTACATGTACATAATGTAACTACTGCAGTCATTGAAATCTGACACTTTCTGTACAGTCACTATCTCTATAATCTTCTCAAAAGAGGGAGTAATGAAATGTAATGTTATCATATGGCCATACATTATTTCTGCCTGACTGACTGACTGACTGATTGACTGACTGTGTCTGCCTATGACTGACTGACTGACTGTGTCTGCCTATCTGTCTGTCTGTCTGTCTGTCTGTCTGTATGTATGTATGTATGTATGTATGTATGTATGTATGTATGTATGTATGTATGTATGTATGTATGTATGTATGTACATGTATGTATGTATGTATGTATGTATGTATGTATGTATCTATCTTTGTGTGTGTGTATGTAGTATCATGAGGTGAAGCTCTCAGGTGGTTGCTGGTGATTGGGGTTACCGACTGACCAATCAGCAAAGACCTCTTGATGGCTTCACCTCATATTTCATGATTAGTTGTAATTTGTAGCTATACTTCCTCTAGATGTACAAGGTACAATGTATATTTCCATTGTGTGTACATTCACCTGACACAATGTTTAAACTAAGGCAATAGTCTATTAAAACTGCAGTAATTTAGGTGGGGGTGTGTTTTTACCGTATGGTTTGAGAATCTTGGTAGAAAAAAGGGAGAAATGTAGGAAAATTGACATAGTACCTTGTCACTGTAACTATGTGTGTATTACTATGTGTGTGTATTATTAGTAATGTGAACTCAGTAAAAGTAGGTCTTGTCTTGTACATGTTAGTTGTCCTTAGCACAGATACCAGTATGGCCTACCTTTTTACATGCAATACTTGGCTCTTTGGCCAGAATACTTTCAAGTTGCAGAGGCTCCCAATGGTGATATTATGGGCTACAGTAAGTACCACATCATGATCTTGGTGCTGCCACCAATGTCACAATCTTATTTATTTATATTTAAAATATACACCCCCCCCCCCCCCCCCCCCCCCCCCCCATAATGAAATTTCTTTCCAGACTAAGTAACACACACATTGCAATTGTTCTGGTCCTTTCACGTTTAAGTTGTTTAAAAATATACAGACAGACAGACTCTTTGCAATGACTATTATGAAAGCAATGTTCAGTTGTGTTAAAAATCGTAATCCAAAGTACTTCATTTTATGCAAAAATCTAATATTCTCCCTTTCTGGTCTCCAACTTACTTGTCTGTGGTTACATGTCCATTTTGTACCTTCTCTGAGTCCTGTTGTGAATATATTGTATGGAGAAGTGTCAATAATCAAACTGTTTATTTGACAGTAATGGGCAAGGCTGAAGGTTCTGGTGACAACTGGCATGGTCATGTCACAGCTTTGACTGTAGGGCCAGAATATAGACGACTAGGACTGGCAGCTAGACTTATGGATATCCTTGAAGAAGTATCAGAATTGTAAGTAAAAAGGCTAAGATTAGACATAATCATACTAGGTTTGCACTTGCTGGTTTAATTACAGAAAAATTGACATCTCATGTGACAGAAATCTTGCTATTTTGACAAACACAGGGCTTGCCCAATTCCCAACTGATCAGCTATGCAACAGCTGAACTGATAATGATTATTCATGAGCAATAACTTACTCCTGACAATTTACTATTGATAATACATGTATGTCAACTGCCAGAGGGGGGTTGCATAAACTGACCTGTCAGGATTTTGGTAAGCACTGTATTTCACAATCACTTGAGATTTAGATTTCTCTGGGTAGAAAATATTAACTGTATATAGGACCAAATCCTTAATGATCAATAGTGCCCTTTGAACATGTTTTGGCTGGCAAATACCCTAAATGTCTATTCTCATTTTCTGACAATTGATGTTACACATGTTTATGTGGAGATTATGATATGAGGTTTCTGTGAAGACAACATCAGTGGTCTGCCTAGCAGTCCACCATTTCAGTTTACATCATAGAGCAAGAATTTATCTCTACAAAGCTAGGCGTCACAAAGAGGTCATGAAAGTGGCCTGTTTCAACATTGCGTTCTTTACAACAAATTTGTTGGGCAGAACTAGACCATACATGTACCATTCAACCAAGGGTAGGCTGACTTGTATTTATAGTAAGTTTTCAAATAAAAAGTGGTGTGATGGCTCATGTACATGTACAAATGTATTACCCCGAGTACGAGGCAATTCTGCTATACAAACCTTAGACCAAAAGACCCACATTCTGGTCAAGATCACTTGTTTACAGTTTACATACATGTTTATAATAATGAAGTGTCTGTCTCTCCACAGAAAGAAAACCTATTTTGTAGATCTCTTTGTACGTGTGTCAAACAAGGTAGCCATTGATATGTACCATAGACTAGGATACAGTGTATATAGAAGAGTTTTGGAATACTATTCTGGGGATCCCGATGAAGATGCATTTGGTGAGTTGGGAAAAAAATCTCACATTTTTAACCCTGATTTTTTTGGATAATCTAAATCGTCACATAGAATAGACTACTGTTTCATGTCTTGTTCAAAATTAAGCACCTTGTGTAGTAGCTGTTCGCTGACATGTTAAGTACATTGTACCATGCCAACTGAAACACTCGCCTGGCACAACAAAAATCTTACCAACTTTGCTACATTTCATCAGCTGACTCAACAAAACATAAATTTTATCAGCTGGCTTGACTAAAATGATATTAACGTTGTTGCATTTTCATGTGTGAAATATCATCATTTTGGTGTCATTTTGGTAACAATTTGCCAAGGTAATGGTATTATTTTGTTGAACCAGACAATGAATTCTATTTTGTTTAGTCAGGTGATACTCAGATTCACTACTTTTAGGTGAAATGGTTTGAATTGTAAGATGATTTAACTGGGCAGCCAGTCAGCAAATGCCTCAAGAGGGCGCCATACAGCACATCAAATCTTTCGGTGTCAATATCTTAGTAAATTAGCACAAAAATGGCTTGAATCTTTTCTTTTAACTAGTTTTGAACCTTGGCAATCTTTATCAAAAAGTTTGATTCAAATTTTGATTCAACTTTGTCATTTATGCTTTTTTCAGATATGAGGAAAGCAATGTCCCGAGATGTTTTGAAGAAATCTATAGAACCACTAAAGGATCCGGTCCGTCCAGAAGACATTGAATGACATTAGTACGGTGAACCAGAGTAGCAAAGTTTCTATACACAATTACATGTACACTCCATTCATCTCTGTCAGTTTACAAACTAAACTTTATGAACATGCAAAAATTGAAATTTAGAAAGGAAATTAATTTTGTTGGACCTGGCTATATAGATTTCCTGCTCTTTCTTACCCGATCTCAAAATAAATGAAGGGCAGCTGTATTGCTTGTCACACCTGATTTTAATGTGGATTAGGTAAACATGTTTATTTCCAACTTACAAAATTCTGTTTCACGAGGTCGGAGGAAAAAGAGCATGGAAAAAATACAACTTTTACTGTGCCACTTTTCTTCAATATTACAATTTTTAGAAAATATTTGAACAGGGTTTTATCCAGGGTACATGATTCACTTGTGAGATCCACTGGTAGATCTACACTACAAGTGGAACATGTGAGCTAACAATGTATTTTGTAAATTTCATGTGATCATTATTTTCTGGAGGAACTGTGATGTCTTAATGTCATGAAATGCGCCTTGGAAATAAACTGCTTAAATTTTTGCTGCTACTCTGTTCAAGAAAACTCCAACCCATTCTCAGTTAAAATCAAGCAAATAAATCAGGTGTCACGTACAGTTGTTTGAAATAGAGGTCAAAATGATATCAAAATTAAGCCATTTTAGAATCCAATATGGCCGCCAAATCTAATATGGCTGTCAAATACTGTGTTAACTGAATGGGAAAGTACAAGATTGATGATTTCCTTGAAAATAAGACACTGCACCCCCACCCCCGGATTTATTTTATTGTTTCAAAAGGACCAGACACAACCTTTCATACAGCAGTGTTTGGAGAAATTTTAAGAATTTCGAATTTTGGTGAAATTTGTCCCCAAGGCACAGTTTGCCTTCAAAACTTGAGCCAAAATGAAAGTTCAGGTAAATACTAGTAATCATTAGATGTCTGGTAGTCTACCACAAGAGGGGTTTTGTGATGTTTTGGTTAACTCATTGTACCAAATGAAACTAATAGAGTATTGATCATGATAAGGTTTTCTCTACAATATAACCTTAGGAACAATGTTTTAAAAAGAATACAGAACTTGCAAGCAAAATAAACATTCCATAGTATAACATTTATAAAAAAAATATTGCATTGTGGGTGCTCATTAAACAATTTTTTTTGACTATATTAATGTTCATGGCTATAAATGTGGCTGTACAAAAACACTTGGCTATACAAAGTATTATCAAGTACTTCAATTTTAAATATCTTTTTATGAAAGAAAATGTGACAATTTTTATAAGTCTCCATACAAACATAAAGCATACAACATTGGTATAGTAAGAAGTGGTTCTACTTACCCTCAATGGGGGGGAGGGGGGGGGGGAATATGTATGTTTCAAACAATTTAGGGAGGGCGAGTTCATTTCAGGGAGGTGAGGTGTTTGATCAAAACATTCTTTGTGAAATAAATAATAACACAAATAATGATACCTTCAAAATGGTGGAGTAGTGGCCTAATGTTAAAAAAAAATTATTAGAAAATCAATACTTGTACTTTGTAATTGTGAGATTTGATACTTTGGTTCACCAGGAGGCAAATTTTCACACTGCTGCTTATTTGCCATAATTTGTCATTGTTGTATAACACACACACTTTTTTTTTATTTATATGTTGCATTTTCATTACATTTGTTATCTTCCATGGTTAGAATGTATTACTTTTATTATGTAGGTAAGGTTTAGAAACATCTCATTCCTAGTTTTCCAAAATAACTTTTTTTTGTTTTCTGTATTTACTGTTGTTTATAGAATAATAAATATTCCTGTCCATCTGATTATTCTGCGCAAGTGTTTTGTTTTTAGGAACCAAATTGTCAAGATTGAAAATTAATCTCCAACCGTCAAGATTTACAACTAACATTGCACATCATTGTCTCATGCATTGGGATCTGGAAGAGAGTATGTTTTAGAAGTCATACAAATTCCATCGTCACAAACCACGACCATTTTACGATACCATTCTTAACGAGCCGATCCTTACTTTTTATTTCGAAGTGTAGTGGAAGAAATAATACCTCTGGTTTGTGAGAATGATAAATTCTAGCCTTTGCATTTTTGTAATGTGGGGTTCTTTTCTTGGGAGTGGGAAAATGTGTGAAATCTCAGTGAAAACATAAAAAATCAAGTGAATTGATTGGTGAGGGCTCTGTAACATATCCCCTCAACATATTAGGTTCAGGAAGATATTATATTTTTGAAGAAATTGTACAAATTCTAGAGTTTGCATCATGAAGAGTGGTTCTTTTGTGGAATACATGATGTCTGACATAAAAACAAAGAATTCATGAATTGATGGTGGAGGGCTCTGTATGTAGCATATCCCCTATGAACAAACCGAGTTGAGTAAAGTACGTTTACAATGTCCTGAATTTGCATACATGAAGGGTGGTTCGGTTCTTGGATGAGATGCATAACCTCTTGAAGAAAACAAAGACTTTATGAATTGGACATTGAGGGTGCTGGTGAATATCCCTTTTCAAAACATCAAATAAAGAAAACATGTCCCACAATACAAATATATCTGTTACAAAAATCAGCAACTCTTTCTGCAGACAACAATGCAAAACGACTTCACGCAGTCACTTTTTAGTAAAAAACTCAGTATGAACACATTTAATGAAACTATCTTGAGTACCATATTTTGATTTAAACAGTCCAGCAAAGTACTGTTGTTGAAAACATCTTCGAAAAGTACATGACATTATTGCACACAAAGTGTATTACAATATTTCAAGAATTCAACATGCTTGGAATTGATGTTAACTTCTTATGTTACTTCTGCAGCTTGCTTCAGATTTTCTATTTGTGTGTTGAGTTCCTGTGGATGTATGTCAAGGAAGAATTTTTAACCTTGTTTCTTACTTTGCTCCAGAAAGCTTAAACTCATTTTCAATTTAAATTGTTAAAAGAAATGAAAAAAAAATCAGAGTTTATGAACTTGTTCCAGACAGATTTTGATCCTACCCAAAAATAAATGGTCTACAATAATTGAGTGTAGATTATTGGTTTCAAAAGGTCTAAAATGGGCTCTTGTTTAGTTTTGTCGTACAGGTTGCAAACCAAGGCTACTCCTGAAGAATTACTTTGAATCATTGCAGTTATTGTATTCATCACATTCCCACACTTAAATTTGGAATAGGATGGTGCACAGCTGGTGTAGATAAACAGGTACAAGTAAGTTACATAAAATATCTAAATTTTACACTATTTATTACTGTAATGAACATATTTTGGATGTTCTGTTGTGATGTATTAGGTCAAAGTTATCAATAGGCCCCCCATCTCCTATACACTTTCATATTCACTCTCTTATTCAAAGGATATCTGCAGCGTCATAGTCTTCTTTCTCAACTGCTTCTTGCAGTAATTCCTCAAGTCTCAATATTTCGTTAGCTGTCTCCATGCTAAGCTCATCTTCATTATCTCTAGTTTTCACATCAATGTCATCATCACCTTCATCATCATTATCACAACTGTGAATTTTCTCAAGATTTTGAAAATAGTCTGTGACATCACTAGGTTCTTCATATTCATGCTTTAAACATATATCTTTGATAACAAAATAACAGGCATTCATCTGAGCCTCTAGAATGCATCTGTGTGGTGTAATCAAGTCCTGGTTCTGTAGTTTAGTTTTTACATTTTCTGCCACCTTCACGACATTTTCTTTAACTTGCAAATCTATATGGAGAGTGGGAAGAATATATTATGATGTTTACATTCAACTGTTTTAGTAATGAAAATACTGATTCACAGAGAGTCACAAATTTCTTGGAAGCTAATCCCAAAGTTTCGCTGACATCTCATCAGCATCGTCAGGGGTGTAATAGGATTTGCTCTAAGAAATATTTTGAATCTGTGAATAGAAATTTTCATTACTAAGTATGAAACCACAGTCCGTGAACATTCATTCTTGTACAACAACTGTTTTGCTTAAGGTGGCAAGTAATTCAAATTAGGTACTGGTAAGTCAGACATTTAAAGGGGCACAAGCTGAGTTTATACATTGTGGGGTGTAAAATTTACTGCATATTTACAGGCATCACAGTATTTGCAGTATCCCATTAACGGAAGCATACACCACTCGCAATTAATTGAACTCAAACCTTGTATTAAGATATAACTTATAAACAATTTGATGACATAATATCTTTATGTCAAGGAAACCCCTACAATGTTATCAACTGTTACAACACTGCCAGAAGACAACTGTTATATCATAGAAACCATTCATCATTATACTAAAATAGTTAAATTGGGGATTTATCCTAGTATTTTCACTTGTAAAATATTTATGACTCAGCTTATGCCACTTCTAATTACACATACAGATGTCCGAGTGTCAGTCAGTGAGGCGTACCTGGGCTATTTACACTCATGTTTGTTTGCAATGTTTCCTGTCACACTTACGACTGAATTCATTCATGAAAGTACAGCCACAGAACAGGGAAGCATATATGGAAATACCCTGAATATGCTACACTAGCCCTCACATATTATATATGTTCTGTTTATATATAACACTACTAAAACAAGCACCATATCTATACCATATTCTTCTAGCATCTACTGTACACTTACCAAACTCCAATTCTTGTTTCTCTAACTCTGCTTCGTCACTTTTATAATCTTCCTGTAGTTTTTCTAATGTTTTGTTGTTGTCTGTCAACTCTTCAATCATAGATTCTAGTAGTTTCTGACAACCTTGACCTTCAGATGTACACTCTTTGACTTCATTGGCAAGGCGCTTGGCTTCCACAAAATTACGACCTGTTTAAATACATTAAAAGTGTAGTATACTCAATTAATTTAGTACTCAATACAACTTTTGACAAACTGTGTTCATTTTAATTTTAGGCGAGATTTTTTTTAAAGGTGATTAAAATTGCAATTGTTCCTATTCACCAATTGGTGCTACTCTAGGCTAGTATTCATGCATGGACTAGCCTGGCACAGCCTAGGCACACTAAATGTCTAAGTTGTCTCATGGGGTAAAAGCTCCAGCTGTAAATATGCACATGTGTATATTGGTTGGGTGTTACTAGAATATGCCATTTCAGCATCAAATTAATAAATTAAATTGATCTTATAATCTATACTGAAATGTTGACAAAGGTCAACAAGCATACATCATGTGCAGGGTAGACTGTATTCTATGGTCTACTTTATAAACACACAATCTCACATTTCCAAAAGAAAACCATTAAAATGAGTTTCCTTAAAAGTGGACACAGAATATTAATTTCATGGTATTTACCTCAGCGTTAACACCAAATACCCTGACATACATCAAAGTATTAATCTATACACTTAGAAAGCAATGATTTTTTTTTATGGGTTACAAGAGATGAAGTTACCTGCAACAGCTAGTTTCTTGGCTTCATTCAAGTTTTGAATCTGTTCCTCTATGTCATTGATTTTGACTCTCATAGTTGTAACTGAAGTCTGTAGTTTAAGAACAGTTGCCATCTTATCCTTCATCTTGACCTTTTTGACATCAACTTTCTCCTTCATGCTGACAATTCAAACGTAAAAATAATAGCAAATTTATAATTTATGAATATTATGATCATTTACAAATTTGTATTGTTGTTTTCTCTAGATTAAGATTGGAGAGGGGTGGGGATGAGTTGGGTACTTTCCATGTTTGACAGTTGGCAAACCTGCTGTCCTTTAGGGTATAATTTTTCAGCCTTTTGATCATAAATGGTGTATATTTCAGCTTTCACAGAAAGTGTCTAAGATGGGATTCACTATACCGTATTCTCAATATTTTTGTTCTAAAATAGGGGGTTATCTTGAATCCTTGTTAAGAAAACACTTCTTTGACATGACAAGACAATTGTACCATGTGGCTAGTGTGCAATCTACTACTAAAGTTTGGAGTTTGCCTTACTACATCATAAAATTGTATTATCAAGGGTACATTGTGTACTATTCTTCTAGATCGTCGTTTCACATTGCACATACATAGCTACATGTCTGAAGTTTGACTTTCCTCACTAAACTTTGGAAAACTATTATAAAGTATTCAAAAACATTATTTCAGTTGTCATAGGAAGTTAGTATATCTATTTGTTGACCAACTTGTTATACTTTCAAAATAGCCTCCATCATATACCTTATCATTACCTCAGTCAACCCAGCTGTATAATTGAGGACCTGGTGGGATAGCGATTGCAATGTGAATGCTTTAATCCTCTGTGCTTAGAGATGCTGCAATGGATTGTATGCTCCCCAGGGAGTTGAGGAAGTACGTCCATACCAGGCGTACTAATTGTAAAGTGATTTGAGCACAGTGTGGGAAAGTGCTATATAAGACACCAACATTATTTTATTTATCATTATTAAAATTTGCATCATATACCTCTGTAAACTTTCATTCTTATCTCTATGTAGACTGGGCCAGTCATCTTCTATAAGTACTTTTGCTAATTTTTCCTGAATATCGATCAGTTCTGCCATTGCCTGGCTTTCATGCGCAAGCTTTCTTTCTGTTTCTTCAAAACTATGCGAACATCTGTAAAAAAAAAAATTAGATAAATGATAGTAAATATATTGCATAAAAACACAACTAAAGTCAATATTATCTAAAATCTAGAATCTATTTGCATCAGAGATACCATTGTGTCACATACACATTTTGAAAAAACACCACCACCCACCTCCCAATGCTGGGAGTATTTCATAACTTAAGGAACTGACATTAATACATTCCAGTTTTCCCCAATAATATCCACAATCATACACTCTGGAAATAACACTGATAAAGAAATTTGAATGTTCAGAAACATGGCTAATCTTGGGTCTTGTGAAAGTACATTGTATGTTACAAGCTTAATCATGCCTGCTCCAATCGACTGACTAGTACATGTTGATTGTCATTTCTGGGAGAAAACATTATTTACCACCAGTGATTTTGAATGGTTCAAAAGTGTATGGGGAGAAAGCTGTCACTAGACTGTCATACACATAATGCTGAAACTTACCTAGTTTCATTTATTTCAAATTCTCTTTTCTTTTCCATAAGTTCTTTCTCTGTGACATGAACTTTTTCAACTTCATTATTAATCTCAATCTGCTGCTGTTCAATATTATTCCTCTCCTCTTCCAGTTTCTCTCTCTCCTCCCTGAATTCACCTTTGACCCCATCAATCTTGCTATCCTCCAGTTCAATACATGAAGCGATCTCCTTCTCCTTCTCTCTCATGGCAATCAGCTTACGTTCAAGGTTAGCAATTTCAGTCTGAATAAGTTAAAGATGAAAAAATATGTGAGTAATATAATAATACTACTGGTGAATTAATTTAGAGATTATTGTAAGATTTTAAATATGAAATAGATGCTTATTTCCAAGCAGAAAGGCTCTCCCCTTCAGGAAATAAAGGCATTTTCATAAACTTTGGGTTCTGGAGAGTCATTTTATGATTTTACATCACCTACATTACACATGAATCAGGGAATCACTAATAAGAACTTCTGCCTAATTTAGTGATTTTTGGCTGCGTGTCATATTGCCTAATGGGAGTCAACAGATATGCAATAGGTGAAAAATGAATAATATTCATGACTCCTAAATTTTTATTACGTACCTTCAGAGAAAAAACCATGAATATTCAGTATTTAGTCATTTGTCTTTGAGTGATAAGACATACATCTATACATATACTTTTCTTGGCTTTCTGTATGTAATCCTATTGATCAGTATGATGGCACATAATAAAAAACAAGAATGCCAACAAAAAATATCGTGTCACCGCATCACTTTCACAGTTTCGCTAGGACGAGAAACAAAACAATTTGTTTTCTTGGCCTTCTGTAGAAAAAGTATAAAATTCTGAAAGTAAGCTACAAGACTGTAACAACAATTTACACCATGTGAGTTGGGCCTTGATATGAGTTACTTACCTGTACATCTGTCATTTCTTGTAAGAGTACTTGTTTCTTTTCCACAAAAGTTGAGATTTTGTCAGAGATCTTGGCTTCCAGGTTATTTTGACTCTTTTCCAAATGTTCTCTATCTATTGATAAATGACTTTACAAAAAAAGATGGGGAGAAAAAAGGCAAACAATGTCAATATAATAACAACCTCATGTCATACATACCTTGAACTTTATCTGATATGTTTACATTTTGTACAATACAACTTTCAAACTGAACAATTAACTGATAAAGCAGCTTAGAAAATTTCAAAAACTAAACAACAAATTCAATATTACAAATATTAACTGCTGTCCAAAGATTTTGAAAGGGCATGCAAAGTGCATCTTCATCACTCTTGATACATTTCTATGATGATCTAAATTTTAATCTTTTAAAAACTACAACTTACCTGACAGCTTTCTCAAGTTGATTAGTTTCTTTCTCTATCTCCTGTTTCTCCTTCTCAAAGGAATCAACAAATCTCTTCCTGTCTTGTTCCAGAATAACTTCCCTTTCCTTTTTTTGAGCAGTTATTTTGTCATGTATGCCCCTTCTATGGGTGAGTTCTTTCTCATACAGTGATGTTAACTTCTCAAGATAGTTTCTTACATCTTCTAAGGACAGTACTGACACAAATGATGAGGTATTAAGTTCATCTTCAATCAGTTGCATCTTCTTATCAACGTCTTCCGCTGCAATGATGTTGCAAAAGACAAAGTTTAAAACTTTTCAAAACTCTCTTTCATCTCATACCTACAAAATCACCATGAAAGGAACTGTGGTACATACAAGTATATGCCAGTTTCAATCCCAGGTTCTCGCATTATTGTTATCTTATCAATGGAGCATGAGGATCACATAGAGTTATTCTTTTGTTCTGGATCAACTTTTTCTAGAGCTCTGCCAGACAACTGTTTTTCACACCTAAATTTTAATCCTTTTTCTAAGTGGGTCTTAAAGATAGCTTTAAATTAAAATTGTTTACATTGTCTGTAAAATTGTTGAGAAAACACCCCTAACACATGTTTATTATGACCTCACGTGTCAGGAAAATGTATTCTTAACATTGAATTTTTGAGCATTGGTCTAAACAGTGGCAAAAATAAGAGATAATATAGCATTCATTTTTGTTTTCCATGAACCGTGTCAGCACTCCAACTGTCAAAAATATCCTTATAAAACAGGGATTGCTTTAAGAAGTATGTAGGCTTATGTCACTAAGTATTCATAGAGTTTTACCTCTGTATAATGTGTGGCCCAGCCCCTTGTTTAACCTTTAATGTTCCTGCCCTCAACGGTGTAAAAATATTTTAATATCCCTTTTGTTTATTTTACCTTTTTCCAAAATCTTCATCGATAAAGACATGTGACTGTTCATTTTGAAAATCTTTTGAGTATTCCTTCTCTCAATGGCACAAACCCACTAAAACATCAATTTTGTTTAATCTTACCTTTTTCAAAATCTTCATCAACTAAAGCCTGTGATTGTTCATTTTGAAGAGCTTTCAGTTTCTGGAATGTTTGAATTTTCTTTAAATTTTGCTTTTGATGATTTTGAATACTGTTCTCTTGTTGAGCTTCCATGTTGGCAATTTCTTCCCTGTGATATAATGAACGGAACAGTCAAGTAAATTATTATTGTTATGATGTGTTGTGACTACCGTAATAATCCCATCAATTTGGCCAGATTTTAGGAAGTGACTACTATTCACATCATTTCATGATCTGCAAAAATTTACAATTATTACTCACAAAACTAATTCAAAACACTTTTGAAGTACATGTCACTGAACACAATGGGAAGTGCATAATGCATAAAATTTGATGTGTTAACAACGTTTCTCTGGTTTTTAATAAAATATAGTGTTACCTAATACTTTGAATGTTGGCTTCTGCTGTTTGCAACAAAAGTTCTTCCTCTTCCTTATTTGTTAACTGCAGTACATAACATGGTTTGTTAATTTCTGCTGAGGTAGTTAAATCCGTCACTGATTCATCATCCTCAATGACCTCAATGTCACAGTCAAGATCATCATTATTGAGATTGTCGTCACTAACTTTACACAATGATTGTTGCTGTATAAAACTAAAGCCACTGGTGATTGTTTTCAAAGTACTGTCTGCTGCTTCATCATCATCATCATCATCATCATCATCATCATCATCATCATCACAGTTTGAACTTTCTGATTGAACAACTGTTATCATCTCATCACTTTGTGTAGTTGTGTCAGTTTCTTGTAACATTAGTGCTTCCTGAGTAGTACCAGCACCACCATCATCATCATCATCATAATCACTATCATTACAGGAGACTTTTTCCTGTTCTTGTGCCGGTTGAAAACCTAAATCCAAGCCAACAAGATCTGAACTGTATTTGGTATGGACATGTTGCAGTTGTTTTCCGAGCTGATCGAGACTCTCAATGAAGTCTGACTCCATGGTGCTCAAACCCTCTCTATCTGATGTGTCCCCAACACTTGGAGTTTCTGTGTGTTTATCTGTTTGGGATCTTCTTGTTACATCAGAAGATTGCAGTGTTTCCACTTCTTCAACATTCCTCTTGATTTCAGCTGAACACTCTTCATAGTAGAGAAAGGGAAAGAGAAAATCAATGATGCCTATATTACACACATTGCACCCATTATTGACAATTTTTTGTATCACTTGTATTACTGTGATATGTACTTATAAGGAAAGGCTTGATTTTGACGTTTGACACTGAAGGGTAATATACTAATGACAACAGCAGAAAGGCCACATTTGAAAATTTTGGGATATACATGCATGATCAATCAAGTTCAATTCAATTTCTTGAGCTACCAGTCAATACAAATGCCTGATATTTCATGGCTGCCATTCTGTTCTTGTGTCAAGTTTGAATGCTATTGACACTATTATAATATATGTCAGAGCATGGACGTATAATACATGCATGGTCAGAGATATGGCTAGAAGTGTAAGTACAGATGGAACCCATTCCCATGGCTTCTCTCGAAGTTTCTTAAAAGCTTGTTCTTACTAAATTAAAATGGTACTGTACAGTAAAAACAATACTATTAGAACACTCTATATACCTGGCTCATTTTGTGAAAGAAAATATAAATGTGTTGTTAAAATATCAAAGTAGTGTTGGCCAATGATACTAGAAGGTGTAAAACTGTAACCCCACACTCAATCTGATTAAAATCTGATATTTGGAATCAGCCTTCAGCATTAAATTCTGAACGACAACAGTAAAAAGCAAACGACAATATACAAAAGAAATAAAGGTATATATTATAAATGAAATCTACCCTACTCCTACATCAAATTTTAATTAGATTGCACAAACACCTTCCACCAAACTAGCTTAATAAAATGATATCAAAGTTCCATGCACATTTTAATTGAATAATTTGTAGGCACAGCAGGGGAGTCTTTATATCATTTTCAATATGACTGACAGTCTTTACATCATGTTCAATATGATTGAAATATGTAAGAAAATTAATATGTAGACCCAATCAAATAAACCCTATGGGCTTCACAAATGACATATTATACAAATTAATTAAAAAAATTGTGAAGGAAAGCACATTATAACAACCAAAGAAAATTGATTTTTTTGCAATTTTTTGTTTTTGCTAGAATGATCATACCAGGTAATGTAATAGTAAAGTGGGAACCAGCATGAATGTTGCTGTTGTAAACTTGACCATGTATATATAACTGTAATTTTCTACACAGATATAATTATAATCATAAAACTAATTTTATAAAAAAAAAACTCACAAAAACAGCCCTCCCTTAGCATAACATTTATAATGAAATGTATTTCATTCAAGGGTTTCATTAAATTATATAAATCATTATCCAGGGTAATTGAATATTTAAAAATTTTAATTTACATGAAAAAAAAATGATCACAATAGTAACAAGTAACAGATGATTAATGTCACCAAATAAAACCATCTGTTTATGATATAATGATTCATGAATAAATTATGGGATTAATATGTTGTTTAGTAAGTGCATAGATTCAGGCTCTGTATTATACCTGTGACAGAGTCTTTTCCTTCATGGTTTTGTTTCATTTTTGGACATCTGATTCTACAATTGATACTTGATTTACAGTTTAAAAGGTCAGTTTACACTTTATTCCTTAAATATGCCTGCTCATTGAGATGTAACACTTGTGAAAATTTGAGCAGCTGCTTTTTTAAACTTATATCACACAGTGTATTCTCAGTATTTTGCTGATGATAGTGCCACCTAGTTTGACTCATTTGGAAATATGATTGTATATCCATTGTATTTATATGATTAGTGTTGACTTTCACTAGCATTCTCCCCAAACTGGGACTACCTGTGGTCAGACTTGGTAGAAGGGTGCTTCTAATGTGACAAATTAAACCAAATTACCATATCATGACTGCTTTACTTGCCAATTAGTCTTGGTTACCAAGAGTCACTCTCATCATCAGGGTTCTCATGTAATGGCTACTGCCCACAAGAGAATCTGGGGAATTCACCTTGGAAATTGTAAACAAAATGTGTGTGACTGCCACTATTGGTGAGGAGGAACAAATCATTTGAAAATTGACTGCAAGAATACGATGCCAAGTGTAATTTTTGGTGTTTCCAACTCTTGTGCCAGTCTAGAGCAACAGGTACATGTTAATTTCAAATAATACATTTTACTAACTTAATCTGTGGCGTTATTCACATGATTTGTGTGTCCTGAACGATAGTGGAAATCACATACATTTAAATATTTTACCAGACTCTCTGGAGGCGGTAGCCATAAATGGAAAGCTCTCAAGGACACCAGTCTGGGTAACCAAGACTACTTGCTAATAGGTGTTACAGGTTGCACAAAGGATAAAATATGTAAACTGAACTACATTATAGCCCCCTTTTCCCCATCCTTGTTTATGTATATATGTGTCTATCTATGGATTAAATAAGAGGTCAATGGTCAAAGGTCAAAATGTCACACCATATATATATATATACATATATAGAAATATGACAAATTAAATGCTATTTGCAGAATCCCAACTGCTTTTGATCATAACTTGTGTCCAATGCACTGTCTGTAACTGGATAATTTTGAGACTTTTCTTGTTTTAAATTAAAAGTGTACTTATTTTTAATCCCATTCACTGTCCAGAGCAAGTCTAACATTGGCAAAGTAATTGAACATGGCAGTAGGACTCACTTATGGAATTGATATATTTATATATAATCCCACGAAATTAATATCAGTTTTATGTCATGATGTTCCAAGTATGATGCAAGGTGTTTACTTGTAATCCATGGAATCATCATAGTACTAGGAGCATTATGATATAAAACTAAACATTGATTTCATGGGATTATATATATATATATATATTCATCATATAATTTTGACTGTCCATGTAATTTTTTCTGCAATTTGAATCAACATTTTTTGAATTTTGTAACGTTTCATCACACTATATTCTCTCATCGCGTATCAATAATGACACCCGACGGCTATGCAAATTACACAATCATGTGACTTTCTTTCATCACCTGTTGTGAGGTCAAGCTTACAATCGCTAATTCAGATTCCAGTTGGATGGAAGTAAGCTACTGACTGCTACACAGACAAATCGTCATCAGTCAATCGACATTTTGACACTAGAATATACACATTAAAATACCCAGCTGTATATTAAATTCATACCATCCAAGGATGTATGTCATGTCATGTGTGCATTTACCAGTTTTGAAAGTGCATAGTTAAGAAAATGTGATCGCAGCATAGAATGGCAGGACAAGTCTTTCTGAACAGTTAAAAAAAGTTCAGTAGAAGAGGAGTGATTCAGATTTTTGAGCTGTCCTGTTTGACGTCACACTGGTGAATATTTGCATCTATTATGCGATAAACTTGCTAAGATAATGTAATACAATGAAATCTATACTATAGTAGTATAATTTTGATATTAAATATAACAATATTATTTCAATGTTATGTAACATAATACAATGGACTGAAAAGTCAATTAACATATTTAGATAACATCAAATCACTTTAGAGAATACACAATGAAATCCTACAGCTCAGGTTGAACCCCACTCTGATTAAAACCTGATGTGTTGAAAGTGGCTAGATGTCTTTATTTACCTCTAATTTCATTGTGTTGTGACATTTGTTTTGTTCTGGGTAATTGCCACCTTCCCACAAACAAGCGTCACAACACAATGGAACTAGAGGTACATAAAGACATCTAGCTGCTTTCAACACATCAGATTTTAATCAGATTGGTCTAACCCATAGGCTATCTTTAAATATAATACTACAAGTACTTTTTATACACAGTAATGATTACCTACCCTCATCCCAACTAAAAAAAATAAAATATTTAACAAAATCAAAAAATTATTAACTCAGCATATGCCCTTTATTAATAATCAATATCTATTTCACATGCAACATTTTTTTTTATCATGGTAACATCCTCTCTCAAAATTAAAATTATTGCAGATTAATAACACATTGTATGAAGTGTGATTGTATACCATAAACCTTTAGATTATGGAGTTTCCTATAGGTCAAATAATAAATAAACTTTTCCATAACCCATAAATATTCACCAAATTTTGTGATGACTCAAATTACCAAAGTGGTCTAAGGTTATAGTACATGATACTGTGCTGTAAGTAGAGGGTAGTAGAAGATAAATTATTCTATATTTTTGAAAATTTAGAGCATTGGGGGGGGGGGGGGGAAATAACTATGATATAATATTTTTTTTAATACTTTATTTTGTCCACCTTTTGTTTGTGCCATTTTCTACATTCACCAATGTAATACACACGGCAATGATTTTCAACCCCAAATGCAATGGTTGTCCGAAGGTTGTACCTAAATAGTTTGATATCTGATTTACATAATATAAAGTGTGTATCACTGCTACTGCCAGTTTTTTGTCAACTGCATTGTAAGTTTTGTCTGTCCTGGAGATACCAACAATGTTGTACATTGTACTTGAAATCCCTACTATATTCATCATACTAATCATGTGAGACAATTGAATGACAACTTCATTATAAATTGTTATCGAGTTTCTGCTTGTAACTTACCTTCAGTACAATCTGCATAATCAGTGATGGGTTTTGTTTTGATGGGTTGTAACTCGTCCTGCTCCTTACAGGAAACGCTCGTCGAACCGTCTGATGATGGCTGTGAACGAGAAGTTCGTTCTACGTTTCTCTTACGATCCGAGTCTGTCGATCGAACATTCAGTTTCATACCACTGAACAAAGACATGTTTTAGCTCTCCCAAGTTATAATGGTTAATATACATACATATCACTGTTCTAGCTAAATCCACACACAAGTACAGCAATCGTACATTGTGACTGACGAGATATTTTCGGAGAACCTGAGTCACCTTTTACTGACCTTGTTTTGACCTTATTCCCAAGTAATGAAGTAAACGTATTCTATGTTATCAATGAATAATACTTTAACTTTATAAATGGCTATAAATATCCATTTATGATTTGATTATACTACAGTAAATCAGTAAATTTAGTGTGTAAGGATTTGATACTAATATCAAGTTTATTGACTCTTGATTTGCTTTGAACGAGCCTAAAAGGGCTTCCCTCGAAAGAGGGCGGTCTCCCGGATTCTACTTTTAGCTACTGATCATGGATCCGTGAACTATCTCGTCAAGTACACGTCACATAATGTTACTTCACATTAGTCAGAGGCGTTTGACCACGGCGTAAGTTATATTTTCGCCGTCAGTGTATGTGTTACAGAAAGAAAGGACTTATCCCGCTATCAGCTACAAACGATAATATTCTGGACGAATTTCCGCATTTGATTCCTTGTAAACTAGTAAACATGAGAAAGGTTGGACTAATTTGCATTCTTGTACTTGCCGTGTTGTTATTCAACGACCGCAGTGGTTGTGGTGGACACTCGCACAACGACCAAAACGAAGGTCCTAACGACCATGACGCGAACGAGCAAGGAACAGGAGACGCGGCTACACAAGGACGTGAAAAACTTCTTCGGGATGTCGAGAGTTTAAAGTTCATGATTAGCCCGGAAGACTTTTTGCAGCGATACGTATCAAAGAGGACGCCTGTGTTAATCAAAGGTGGGTTTAGTCTAAACATGGATGTATTAGTGAGATCCATGGTCTAAATTGGTTGATTTTGTCTTTCTTAACATTTTTGTTTCCACTTTTTCATTTTCTGTCTAGGTTTATAAAACAAATCAGAGATCGTCACATACTGCGGTGTTATGAATATATCATTATCTGTGGAATAAGGATTACATAACACCATTCTTTCATTGTGGACCAACTTTTATATATCTCTGTCCATACCTCCATGCTCAATCTGTCAGACAATTATCGTAACCTCTGGCTACACGAATGTATATATAATGAGGGGTTACATAATCGCAAACAACAACGGATTTTTCAATCTACTGTTTTTCAGGCTATATTTTAACGTAATGGGAACTGGGCCTGTAAGTTTTAAAATAATTCGAGACTGTGATTTAATAGCCTCTCGTGTGTTCACTGTGGCCAGATTACGCTTGGAGTAATTATAATTAGTCAGTATAATTACTCCAAGGATTACATCATCAACCATTTTTATACCAAGGACAATGGAAGTGGGATTTCTGGATCCATTGTCTACGTTTGAACAATCTTTTGCAAAATTGCTAGGCTAAAGACACGGAAAGCAGGTGATTATACAGGCAGAAATAACCCCATTTTGCAAGAATATATACACTGTTTATAGGAGGCATTTTTAGTTGTTTTATTTAAATCAATTATCAATATAAAAAGTCTTTTTATTTATCAATGATCATTTCTCTCAACAAAGTATAAAATCTTTCTTCTGACTTATATTCTCTGTAGGTGTTGTCAAACATTGGCCTGCATATACTCGGTGGACTGAAGAATATCTCTCCGATGTCTATGATGAAGAACCTGTGACCAATGATGAATATTATCAACATGAAAATGATAATGTTGCGACCATGACGATGAGAGATTTTTTTCAGAATAGTAAAGAGAATGGTATTAGAATATCCCAAAAAGCTCATCCATTATTAAATTGTAAGTACCAAAGTACAACTGTTCTCACTCAATCTTTACAATTCATAGAACTTGTTGGCAAATATTAGATCACATAGTCACATTGTCATTTGACTTAAACATGTGTCCAGATATGTCTAAGTAGATTATTGGTCAATATATTCGCTTAAGTACTTTCTGTTTTACAACTCTACAAGCAAATCACAAGGATTTTCATGCAGTGAATACTGAGTATCATAAGTCTGTACCAAAAATTATACTTTTTTTGTGTATAAAATTTTGCATTGTCATTCATTTGTAAGAAATTACTGTACTATAGTACACTTGACCCAGCACAAGTCTCACTCTTTGCCAGTGAAGCATATAATTATCCCAACATATAAAAGTTTATATCGAAATATCTCTGAACATCTATGAATTGGAAGATCATGGGATGAGTGGGAAAAAATGTATATTTGCACATATGTACCATATAATAGATCTTATTGTATTTCTTTTGTAGCTGACATTATCATGCCTACATGTCTGCGTTGTAATGGGAGGATGTTTCAGACACCGTTCAAGACAGATATTTTGTTGGGTAATGGAAGGGACAAGTCTGTCTTACATGTTGAGGATAAAGATTTCTTGTTATGTGCAATAAAAGGGAATCAGGCTGTGACACTGATCTCACCATTGCACTCAGAAGAGTTGTATGCAGATGAAGGAAATCCAATAGGGGTGTCCCCAATTGATGCAACTGCAGTGGATCTTGAAAAGTATCCCAGGTCAGAAAGTTATTTGTTTTCAGCATGTGTCTTGTAAAGCAATTTGTTATTCAACCCATAACATTAAGTAGTTTCTAGTTTTAGGAATATTTTAACAGCAAACATTCTAATCATATTTGTTTTGGGGTGATATTTAAATTGATTGAAAATTAGCTCACTTAGTCACTGTGATCCCACACAAAAAGAATAAAGAATCACGCAGTCTAGAAATGTGAATAATATTTCAATTTTTTTTCATCATCAGAGCCAGAAATATTGATGCACTAAATGTTATTGTTGAGGAAGGTGATATGCTTTACATACCGCATTTATGGTGGCATCAGTTCTCTTTGGAAGATGGTCAGCATCATTCTGTGAAAATATCATGGAGTTTGACGAAGGAATACATTAAACACAGGCAAGCAAAAGCTGAACAATTTGTAGAAAAAAGTAAGTATCACGCTTTGTATTAATAAAAATACTGCTCAGAGAAAAAAATTGATATGCAGTTTGAATTTTGAATATCAAAAAATTGACAAAAATATTGCCATGCCAATTATGAATGGATGGATGATGGCCGATACAACTCAAAAGAAAAAAGAAGAAAAAAGAGGGGAAACAGGTAAATTACTTTATGTGTGATTGTGAGGATTGTCAAGAAATCGTCGAATTACAATAAATACATGTGTAATTCGTCAAAGACAAACCTTTCCCCACCCTTGCACTTACCCTCGTACCCGGGCATGGGATTCCTGCTAAAGAAACTTCCTAGCAGACGATAAGCAAACAATGGTGTTTTAGAATGTGTATTTTGATTGGTCCATGGCCATCCTATGAACCAATGAGAGAGGGCGTTGTTTTCAAGTTTCGTGACGATCATGGCGTCTAGTCGAAAGCGATGCACTGCTATCGTCGAGCGTAACTCACCGTGTGTCACCAAACGACCTATTACTGGAGGGGGTAATGTTCAAGAATTTTTTCAAACATCGTGAACTCGCTTTCTACAACTTTTTATTTTACTTTTAAACGGATTTTGAATGGAATACAGTGCATTTGCACTGGCGGAAGTTAGTATTGTGTGTGGAGACTGTTGCTTCTTTGTGTGTGCATGTATAATGTATTGTCCATCGTGTACGCTGCAGTATACTAGTACAGTGCTATAGTCTGAGTACCAATAATAATATATCCGTTACTATTTCGGTTCAAAGGCAAAAGAACAACTCATACCTATGTATTCTGTATTTCGATTCAGAGTTGGGTTGCGATCCCAATACCATTGGAATTACAAACATGTAATGTAGTGACCCTGTGATTACAATATCAATAATCAAGCGATTTTTGTCAGTAACGTTGTGTACCTACGACTTGAATGGAGTACAGTTGATGTCCTTCAGCATCATATTATGCTACCAGTGCTAGCAGATAATTTGCAATTCAACGGGTTAAATACTCTGTAAATTACAGTGAAATTGTCAAATATGAAGTGGTGGTTTCGACGTTATGCATTTAATTCATCTGTGTTGTTTTTTCTCAAGTTGTTCAGAAACTGATTTGTTTAGAAAAACGTTGACGAATGTATACTATGATAACCTTGAATTAGTAATTGTCCCTGCCTTACTATAAAAACTGTGTTTTATTTGGCAATGCCATGTTAAATCTACGACAGGCAAGCTCCCAGAGCCACAAGGACATTATTACTCTTAACATAAACAAACTTTTCTGGGTGACTGGGTCCCCTATTAATAATGCTGCTATGCAGTTAAGATAAATTCTGCTTCACCTTTGTTTATATCTTATGTTTTAACCATGAATATTACTCTGTTTATATCCCATGTAGTTGTTACTCCCTCCCCTCCCAATATTGAAGTTTAGTCGCTGGTGTGTACGTGTTCTTATTTTTTTCTAACCCCAATTTACTATCAATATATATATATTTTTAAAAAGAAAATAGCTGCATTTTTTTGTGTACCAGGAAAATGAAAGAACATATGAACAATATTTTTCATTTGATTGTTTTCAGAAACAGAAGACATGCTGTCTTTCAGTAATGTCCTTGTACAATATGAGAAATGGATGCAGGCCCTTGGTAGCAATGCAGAGCGCCCCCAGTGTCAAGGACAAGACAGTCTTATGAGTGAATATTCCTTCGAGTCTTCAAGAGATGAAACACATGATGACAAAGATCTCACAGTGAGTATTTTTCAACCTGGCATGTCTATTGTATTGAGAACATAAAAATTAAAAAAAGTGAGGGTGCTGTATGTATTGTTTTATAGTTTCTGGTGGTATGAAATATTTTATACACATCAGTCACACAATCCATTTCATCAGAGTCCTGCTGTTGTAAATCACAAGTGGGATTGTTCTGTGCTTCCATGTTGAAACATATGAACTAGACTGTAAGATATGTCGCGATGTTCCGCCCTCATCGGCCTCCTCTAACAGGTTGGCTAATGTGTGTGGGCGCCCCGTCACAGCATACCTTACAGACTACATATGAACTTACTTTTTTTTTTGGTTATTTTTGTGACCATTAGGAAGATGAAGCTTGTTATTTCGATGGAGACAATCCTAAAAGTCCTTGCGAAAAAGACCTGGAATGTATGGAGGAAGACAATGAACTCAGGTGTACTAAATATGTTCTAGATTATTGCTACCATTGGGAAGATAGAGGATGTGTCACAGATTTACCTCAGTCTCTGAACAGACTTTCAAGTGTTCATTTTGATGAACTCCAAGATATTCAATCATCCTTTTTACCGTAAAAAGTATACCTAATGTAAATTACACTATTTTTTCACTTTAGAAAACATCACTACTCAGTCAGTATTTTTCTATACCTTGGAAGATAGCACACTTTTAAATATGACTTATTCTAGTTCCAGCATTATTTGGTTTTTGAGAGGGGAATGATGGAAGGTTTAATTTAGGGCATATTTTCTTTTCTTCAGATTTTATGATTCGTACCAAATGAAGTTCTATCATGTCTCTCAAGCATTCATATTGATAGCAATTCGTATGTGAATTTTTCAAATAAAAATCAAAACATTGTTCTTTTAAAGTTTTGGCACTTGGCTGAAAGGGCATGCTGAGCTGATTTGATTACCACCCTTTAACTAAACTTTGCAGCAAAGGATAGTAGAAAAATGATATCATTACATCTCCACATTTGAGGTGTCCAAGAAATGTAGTTTCCCAGCTGTACATGAAATGATTTTGTCTGTGTAACATTTACTTTGTAAAGAAATGTAAAGCAAGTGTTGTGAAAGTGAAAAAAAATGTATTGTTATAATATTGTTATCTTTATTTTGAAATAAAAGCACTTTTACTAACTCAGTTTTCATTGTAATGCTCAATTCCATTTTTTATGCACAGATATACCTACAATAGAATTATACTGTAGATGACGTGAGATAGGCCAGTAACAGGTCAGGATCTGTCGGATCATTTGTTAAATTGATAATCAAAGACGACAACAGATCATTCCTCAATGGTTTTGATTTTCTTTTTGCATGTCACACCCTGGTTTTCGTCATTGACAGACATTACAAATTTAGTATTACATGTACTGTGCAAAGTGTACAACTACAAAGTGGATATTACACTGGTGGTCAGAGTACTTGGGGTCATATTTTGTAGCAGACCTTACATTGCAGCTATAAAGGTGTAAAGTTTCCATTCTTTGTTATAAATAAGGGCCGGTGGTCTGCCATCTGTACTACCTTCCATCTCTACTGGTTTAGCAGGTTGTGTGTTACATTGAAGACTTTTTGCATGTTTGTCTCGACTCAGTAAAATGTTACAAGCCATTTCATTGTAGTATATACATTCTACTAGACTGTAACATGTTTTTCTATTCAAGCAGATTTGTTGCCAAATTTTATAGTTCATATATGGGTATTTTGATGATTTCATAAAGAGAAAAGATGATATTGACAAACAAATTACTGGGGAAAAATATAGAAGTATGCACACAGAAATGTATCATAGTCTAAATGTTTGATGTGTGTGTGTGTGTGTGTGTGTGTGTAATGGCCCGTATGGATGAGAGCACATTCACAACCATGTAGTTATTGTCTGCAACACATCCATTTAATATTACGTCCAAATATGGAACATGGCTATCAAAAAAAATCCTTCACCCCGATCACTTAGTCTTCAAATTATCCAGGTATATTTGTCTGGCCGTGCATATCGCCCTCACACGCAGGGTTAACCCTTTCACCACCAATGGCCTCATGGGATTGTGTGTTGTCCACCAGCCCCCTCACTAACATAATGTGAGAGTGAGTGTGGTGTAATCAAACTGATATAAAAATATTTAGAGTTGCTTATTTTTTAAAAATAAGGTATCATTTGAATGGAAAATAAATTTTCTACATCATAGTAGCAAATACATAAATTCAAATATCACACACATAACCGAAATATGGATTAATGTAATAAAATATTAATAAAACAAGCATAGGTTGTTTATTTATTGACATATCACAAATAAACAAAATATTTATATTACAAACAAAATTCAAATTACCAACATTTATGTTCCTACAAAACTTCTGTATACTGGTTAAATGGTCAAAATCGGCGAAAATTTGTCAGAAAATGTTATTTTTAGTCGTAATAAATTTGAACGAAAATAATTAACGGCTCACTAATCCGATTACGACGCAATAGTCAGCCCCACACCGGCAATCAAAGGGACAAAAATATCTGAAGTCGTCGCCCCAATACCTTCTGAAAAATCAGTTTGTGTAATTATATATCATTATTTGACAGAACAACAAAAAATTATCACCAAATTTATCCTCAAAATCAGTAAAAAATGCCCTCAAGTTGGTAGTTTACGAGTCCGAATCGGGACGCCAACGTGACGCTTTTCGCCGACATGTTTACCCACAAAAGCAAATCTGCAGTCGGGACTTTGAAGTTACGTTGCGATAATCTGATCCTTCCATATACTGCATCGAGTTCACGCAGCCATCTCCTTGTATAAAACATCGTATTCATAGTCAAAATTGAGTGGAAATTTCTACGAACAGCACCTTTATTTACATTGCAAACGATGTTAGGGGAGACAGATTTTGCCTCAGCGATGTTGAAATTTGAATTTTACATTGAAAAACTCGCGTAAAAAATCCGATCGGAAAATCGCCCATATCACGAGTAAGTTTCCCTCCACTGACCTCTACACACTGAGCTAATACAAATACAAGTCATTATTGAGCCGTAACAAAAAGTAATAAAACCAAAATAATCCACTATATAGCCCAAAATTACCCCCAGAATGTTAGCATGGGCGTCGGCACGGTCACAAGATTGCGTAAATTTGAACGACATTCAAAAATTCAACCGTAAACTGCCGTCGGCAGCTCAAACGGCCTTAGCGGGAATTTGATGCTTACATACAAGTACAATGTGTTCCCATAGCTAAACACTTGTATTCAACGATGTATTTCAAGTCAAATTCTGTCGAAATATCCAAAGATAGTGACATAATTTATATCGTAGGCCATGTTATGAGAGCCGTTAATTACTTCCGCCATGTTGAAATTCGATTTCGTGAGCGAAAAACGCACAAAAAATTACGATCGCTCGTCATTTGGATCGTACTCGAGATACCGTTCACTGTCATGCTTTCAAAATGGCTGTGTAGATAAACAAGGCTAATACGCATGTGTGGAACTAGTTATGGCAGCAATTTTTGCAGCAATAGCTGCCGTTAAACGGCATAACGGCGAGGTAGGTGAATGAACTTTGGCGTTCCCGCAATAGCGGGAATTGGTGGGCGCCCTAGAGCGTTCCCGCAATAGCGGGAATTGGTGGTGAAAGGGTTAAGTGGAGTGAAAACGAACGTTTCTATACGCCTGCCGATGAGGGAATGTCTTTACTTCCGGGTCAATTACCGTTATGACATTTTAGCGACGCGTAGCGTCTTCTTAGTTCCCATGGGAACTTGCTAGCTTGCCAAAATTTGGACAAAACTTATTATGCATGTTACATGTAATTTTGTGGAAATGCAGATACTGTTTATGATCATAACTTGAACGTTTGATACGTCCTGTTTCACAATACTGTGTCCAAAACATTCGGTCCAAAAGCAAAACAATTCAACTCGTACTCGTAGCCGTGGTTGACAGTGAAGCATTGCAATGGACATATATTTGGAAAGAGAAATTGAGCTCAATCAGCTGCATGAAGACATGTAAGTAACCATTTTCAAGTATATCTCCGTTTTACTTAGTATGTTGCAAACCAACTGACAAGCTGTAGACCCGCATTCATATAAGCTCAATATTTGGTCTGTGATGCTACAGACATCTAGTATATTAAACAACATCTTCAATTTAGATGTCAATTTCATGACAAATTACATTCATGCTTCCCTTCCTGTGAATATTTCTAAACAACAATCATGCATGCATGCATGCATGCATGCAGTCAGTTTATTTATACCATTGAATGAATATATCTACTTTCTTTGTGTCCACAGTTTAGCAAGGAGAGAAGTCCTCCTACGGCACTCAGAGTGGCATCTTGGAAACATGCAAAAGAGAAAGGCTAATAGTGCTGCAGTCTTAGCAGTGGCAAAGGAAAGAAACCAGAATTTACTGGAGGTATGTTTTCTTTCTAAATGTCATAGTATGCTTTATATGATATACAATAGGAATAATGTATGTAGCAATTAAAAACCAGATAAATAGCAACCTGGGTGCCACTGCAGGGAAAAAGAGGCTTTTTTGTAAACCTTTGATACTGGAGAGCCATTTCATTGTTTTACTTACATTACATGCATTTTTTTTCCTATAAAGTTGTACCATGGAGGTACTAGGAAGTGTTTCTACCTCCAATGGTTGTACACAGGGTTCTGAATTGATGCTTTAGTTTGACTGTCTGTTGTCCAGTGCCGCTCTTAAATTTAACTGATCTGCTCTAGGGAGTGAGTGGGAAACATCCTGAATCAGATTTCAGCAAAAAATGTTAAACATACCTGTTACACTGTTACACTGCAAACAGATTTTAGCATATAGTGCACAATCAGCTGCAGAGGGCAATGGGACAGTCTCCATTTAAATGAATCATCATTGAAATTGCATACAGCAACAATGTTATGATGAAAGCTCATTTGGTGAGCTACTACATTTTGTAGTTTTTTCTTGGTGCAAAATGAAGTTAAATTTATGAACATGCTATGATAGCAACCATATTCATTTATGTGATTAACATATTATTGGTCGGCCTCACATTGTGCACTGGATAGATATAAAAAGTGGTGCTATAACACAGTTGACATTTACTCTTTCTACAGGATATTAATAAAATTCAAGCTGACCTTAGAAGCAAGGGTGGTAAAGGATTTTCCCCAAAACTTCAAGCCTTTCAGGTGAGTTAATACGAGATCTCTGTTTAACTGACGTCTTAACCTGTTTACGGCATTCAATGACTGACTCTGATAGCACTCATCTTAGCCTGTTTATGACATTAAATGACTGACTGACTCTGATAGCACTCATCTTAGTCTGTTTATGGCATTGAATAACTGACTCTGATAGCACTCATCTTAGCCAGTTAATGACATTGAATAACTGACTCTGATAGTACTCATCTTAGCCTGTTAATGGCATTGAATAACTGACTCTGATAGCACTCATCTTAGCCTGTTTATGGCATTGAATGACTGACTGACTCTGATAGCACTCTCCTTAGCCTGTTAATGGCATTCAATGACTGACTCTGATAGCACTCATCTTAGCCTGTTAATGGCATTGAATAACTGACTCTGATAGCACTCATCTTAGCCTGTTTATGGCATTGAATGACTGACTGACTCTGATAGCACTCATCTTAGCCTGTTAATGACATTGAATAACTGACTCTGATAGCACTCATCTTAGCCTGTTTACGGCACTGAATAACTGACTCTGATAGCACTCTCCTTAGCCTGTTAATGGCATTGAATAACTGACTCTGATAGCACTCATCTTAGCCTGTTTATGGCACTGAATAACTGACTCTGATAGCACTCTCCTTAGCCTGTTAATGGCATTGAATGACTGACTCTGATAGCACTCATCTTAGCCTGTTTACGGCACTGAATAACTGACTCTGATAGCACTCTCCTTAGCCTGTTAATGGCATTGAATGACTGACTCCAATAGCACTCATCTTAGCCTGTTTATGGCATTGAATGACTGACTCTGATAGCACTCATCTTAGCCTGTTTACAGCACTGAATGACTGACTCCAATAGCACTCATCTTATTCAGCTTGTCTTGCTAACTGTAGAAAGTTGATAATTACGGTTTGATATTCAACGCATTTAGCCACACACCCAAAAAGCCAGTAGCAGAATACCTCCACAGCTGATTAGCTCTAGTGGTGAGTGATTACTTAATTTTGAAAATCAATCAGTCTGATGTATGTGATCACTCTCCACTAGACCTAATAAGCTGTGGAGGTACTGTGCTGATGTCTTCGGGGGTGGGGGGTGGGGGGGGGGGGGTCTAACTGCATTGATTTTCAAACTGTAATTATCAACTTGCTACTAGCAGGACAAGCTGAATAAGACAAGTGTTATAGGCATCAATCATTCAGCACTGTAAACCAGCTACTGTCATCTAAGCTCTTAATGATCCTCTAAGTTATACTCACTGTAGGTTTTATAAAATCACCCTACCATAATCTGATTACTTTTACTGAACAACCGTTTTGTGTATATTCAATGAAATTAACATGTAATTTTTATATAATGACTTACTTTTTTACTTGATCTGTAGGAGAGTTATTGGTCAATGATGGAAAAAGAACTTCCTGGCTGGAAGGGTGAACTGAGAGCTGCTAAGAAATCCCCACGGTCACCAAGACCTCCACACCCCCATAGTAAATGAACACCTGTATAGTTATCTGCGGTATCCTAATGGCGGTCAACATGAAAGGGTGAAATAGTTCAACCTCAATGTTTGAATACCAAGGTTTTGGATTACTACTACTAGTACTACTACTACTATCGTATCAGTAGTATTAAAGGAATAAGGGAAGCAGACAAGGTGCCCAAGATTAGATTGATAGGCGTGGTATAAGAATTACCATACTAGTGGTAATAATCAAAACATGTATTTTATCATTCTATATATTATGACTATCAAAGATTATCAATTATTGTAGTTTTATTTATAAAAATAATAATAATAATGATAATAAATCTAATTTATTTCAGCTTTTTAAGAATTATCGTAAATGAAAACATTTCTGTATAAAAAGATTTAAAATAAATATGTGTATGTTGATTAACTAACTCTATGGTTGTGTATAGTTTATCGCCACCAGAAATAAAATGTTTGTATATAAAAAGGGAATGTGTAGTACCATAGCACTGATTTTGCAATATGTCATGTGTATATGTTGGAAAGATAAAAGATTGCATAGTTTGGACTCTGGGGGAGCTGTTCCGAAAGCAGATTTTTTAGGTATGAAACTTGAGTGTCGGCCAGAAACATCCAGTTCTATTGCACACACATTGAAATGTTGAAGCGTTATCCCTTTCCAACGTTTAGTGTCAAATATCGATGCCATTCTCTCTTACTTTTTTTTCCCGCTTTCGATATTTGTAGTGTTAGAATTTTACAAAGCTCCTTTACACCTATTTGTTGACTGAATCGTTACATATAGCCAGACCATCAGTGCTCATTGATAGCACTGGTTCCCAATCCAATTCATGTTCAATAGACTTTACATCTTAAGCTTGAAACAGAGTCTGTACAATACATGTGAGAATAGAATAGTTGTAGGGCTTGTACAGGGGGAGGCTACTACAATGGGCCCCGTCTGTGCATGTGTGCATGCGTGTGTCATAATATGTAATAGGTCATTTCTCAGACATGCAATATTCGGTTTCTTTCAAACGAGACACAAAAGTGACATGTCATATGAGAAATATACACGTCAGATCAATTTATATTTTGTGATATACAAATTTGACCGAATGGCAGTTAAAATCAATATTTACTGCATAACTAAAAAAACTGTAATACACAGACACTCCATACAAGTGGCTACCCCATATTATCAGATACAAGCGATCTTTGGAGACATTGACCTTTGACCTTGACCTTCATGGTCAATTATCAAAATCAAGCCAATTCCTGCCTATCACAGACACATTGTAGTATTAACATATTTTAGTCATGTTTATAAGTAATATTGAAGAAAAGAACGATACACAAGTCACAAGCATTATTTTTGGTGCTCATATAACTTTTACTAAATGGCATCCTTAACTTTAGTTAAAATCATTATTTACTGCATAGCTCAAAAACTGTAATACATAAAGACTCCACTTGAGTGTCTATCCCCAATTATTATCAGATGCAGCTATCTTTGGAGACCTTTGACCTTGACCTCAGGGTCAATTATAAAAATCAAGCCAATTCCTGCCTATCACAGATACATTGTAGTGTTTACACAAAGTGCTTACAAGTAATATGAAGAAAAGAACCGTACACAAGCATTAGTTTTGATGCTCACGTATTTTTTAAATGAATGGCATTTATTTGTTGCTACCAATTTCTTTTAAATCGTGTCTCTATTCAGTCTCATAGAAGGAAATTATTTCTGAGACGTGAGAGTCTTCTACGATGACTTGTTTCAATTACCTTGCCTGTCCATGCATGCATGCATGACAATTGCTACTCGTATGAAGTAGATGGATTTGTTAGAAATATAGATAAAAGTAACAAACATTTACATTTAGAAGTTATGAATTATTAATGTCCCATGGGGGGAAAGTCAAAAGAGGATTGTAATTCGAATTTAAACAATTGTCTCAGCACTGCTTATAGGCAAGGGATCAAGATGTACTATGTGTGCTCCCAACTTTGTTTAATTCCCACAATGCCTTGCCCCAATTAATTATACATCATGTCACTTCTGAGTTAGACAACGTAATTTCCATAGTTCTAATTTTAATTTAGAGGAGTCTTACATAAAACTTAAGGGTTGGTAGAAGTGAACTTTCTGTGTATCCAAAGCATACTATTATGCCACTAAGATGAAACTAGACTCATTTATATTAAGAATGTTATAAACCCAAAATGCGGATTTGCATGTATAGCAACTCAAGCCAACTACGTCTACAGTCTTCAGGACTTGTTTGTCGACTGGGCAATTTTCTAAACCCAGTCGGCAAGCAAGTCCTAGAAACTGTGTTATGGGCTATTTGAACTCGTGTTTTTTTTGGCGTTTTTTTTTTTTAAATATAAGGGTAAGTTTGGCTTTTTGGCAGACTACATTTAATTTCTCTTAAACCTGTTCCTAGCTTGTCGGAGGACAGGTTTGAGCTGTGGGAATTCATTCCCGCATGGCCAACAAGCCTTAAGCTTACAGTATTTGCACATCACATTTTACTTTTCATCAAAGGTCTCCGCTTAATACATATATAATACCTTGCTACAAGAGAGCTACCAACACATTTCATTCATATCATCTCCGAATCTTTATCGGTAATTTCATCAGAAATTAAGTATATTTGTGAAAACATCCTGGAAATCCATGGACAATGACGTCATGTTATTGAGTTCTGATTACTATAGAATTGTTGGGAAGAATGACAAAATCTGCTACTTTTAAGTTGTATACCCACTGCTATCATTCCTTTCTGATTGGCTAAAGTCCTCACGTAATATATGAACCAATCTGCCTGTCACCCCTATTGTATAAATGGGAACCTGGTAGGATATATTTAAGTGTGAAAGATCGAATCTACTACATTATAACGCACACTCTTGCAATATGTTCAATCAACTGTGGTACTGTAACAATACATTACTACCGTGGAAACAGAGCTTTCAACTTACTAAAATATGGCACAAACTAAAACTACTGTTGTTAAATTTGCTGGGGTAGATTAATACACAAGTAGTGATGGTGTCGCCGCCTCTGTTGTGTGAATCTAATCATCCGGTGATCAAGATAGTGGAAATCTCTAAAAGTGTGCACTGCATATGATCGTGTAAGTCACCAGAAACGTTATTAACACCATCCCATTTAGTTATACCCTATTTTGAGTACAATTAAACTAAACGGCCATTCAATCAACACGTACGCCCAACAATATTTTAGTTATTGTCTATCTTAGTCAGCTGAAAGCTCGACTTCCGCTATCGTTGTACAATCCAATCAACACATTGGGATACTGCCTAGACTGTCAACAATCGTCTTGATTTTTTTTGTAATTTATCTTTAATACTTTTTTGTTGATGAAATAGAATTAAAATATGATGTGCGATGTATGTTCGATCAAGTCAAGACGACGTCAGATTATATTTATGCGTTATAATGCTCAATGGGTAGCATATGCGTTCTGTATAGAATGTGCACTGTACATGCTGATTATTATATCGCATATTATGGGTTATATAATATGTCATTAAATATATACAAGCTAATTATACAATGCTAGTATAATACTACAAAACAGGTAATGAATTTTCATTCTCTGATTAACCTCGCTACAATCAATAATTTATCTAACGCATTAGGTGTATGCTTTAAAAGGCAATATATAGTATCTATGGTAACCATATTATGATCATTGATGCGGTATGTAAATTTAATTTTAACGAGTCGTTTTCAATTGAGAATATACACTGACATCGGATCGTGAACTATATATTTTTAAATCTACAATATCAATATTAATGTACAGCGAACACATACTGTGCCAAGTGTTATCAATCCAATTCAGTTCTTTACTTTCCATGTTTGTCACAAGTTCTGCTTGTAAATGCTTGCCTGTCGCTGGTTGTATCATGCAATATTTAGGTTTTCGTAGCACACAGCATGCAGTTACTAGTTCAATATGAAATTACTTTTCTTTTAATTTTTCTGCCTGCTGTTTGAAGTAAATTGTTGTGCTCTGGGGTCAGCTATACATAATGCCCACAGAGACATAAATAATGCACATGCTGTTATATTTACTTATTGATTTGCTTTTATCGTTCATGATTGAATTCATTCTTTGTTTCGATGTCATGGTCAGTGTTCGGTGATATGACAACAGAAGTGTTTATGAAGCAACTGTCCCATCAGCCTCATATCTACGCTTTATCTGTACGACTACGTACTATTGAAGTAATTGTACGTCAAGTAAACCCGACAAATCTAAATCCGACGAAACAGTCACATCGATTGAGTAGCGTATGTTTTTAAAGCGGCATTAGCTGTACCTGGAGTATTATTATTTTTGTTCCAGATCAGACAACCAGCAATATATGCACGGAAAATACCAATAATTAGACGTTATGCTAATCAGATGTAGATTTTATTCAAAAGTAGTACAGTCACTCGCAATTTCATTAAAATCTGATGTAGTGAATACTACTCAATTTCTCTATTTTCTACGTTTTTGTTCTGTATAAACTGAGCGCCTCTTCTCAGGAAGGGGGGGGGGGCTCTCTCAGAACAACAAATTAGAAAGCAAACGAGATATAAGAACGATGTTAATAAATATTTCCATCAGTTTTAATGAGACTGAATAAGTTAAACAGGTTGCTCAAAATGACGATTGCTTTGTGTGCATTGATGTGTGGGTGCTGACCACAAAACCAATTTGATTGGATTTATCGTCGCATAATTATGAGTACAGCTACATAAATACGTTTCCGCTCATGTAATTGAATATTGTTCAGGGTATATGATATCATAATTATGAGTAACTCATGATACCTACGCAGCTAGTATAATTTTAATGAGGACTTTGTTAGATCAGAAAAGAAATATGAGAATACATGTGTCTCTCTGTGGGTGTGGTGTAAAGATATATGATTTTAGCCCCAGGGTTTTTTGTGTGTTTTTTAAAAAGAGAGATTATTTCAACCAAGAAATGGAATGACATTTAATTTGTTCTGCAAATCAGAGTTTGCATGACACTTACCAATTTCGAAGCCCACGTCCGAGAGTAACACCGACCCTTCCAGCACCCCATCCAATACAAGTTTTATTCATTATAATTTACAGTACTCACACTATGTCAACACTGAATTTTATATGAATTCACTGTTTTTGTTATATAAGATATGTTAATGGCTGTAGCGCATGAACACAAAGTGCGAACACAGGATATTAATACTTAAAAATTCTGATTGGCGACACAAGATAGCTGCGAGGATGTTGTCTCTCTCAGTTAATAGCTGTATGTAATAAGTTTTTCGACAGTTGAAGATAAGATTTGGTACGAAGTCAAACCGCTGCTGTAATAATAAGAGTGTCGATTCGGTTGATCTTCAAGTTTTGCGTCATTATACCGTAGCTATTGCCGGGGACTGCAGCATTTCCTGTGTTGTGTACATGGAGCAAACTTGGCCTAGTTATCGCATACTCATTGAAAAGTTGACACAGGCCTTGGTGGACTGTAAATGAAGCATCGCAAGTATTTGTATTACATAGTATCGCTCCTTCAAATATTTTCGGTAAGTGCTTTGCAAATCGTTTCCTATAGCAAAATAAACTGGTGCAAGATTTGTAAAATGGGGATTTTAATTTGGATGAATTTATTTGTTTGCCTATTTTAGTGTTGTGCAAATACAGATGATGAGTTGACAAGTTCATTTCTAAGTGGAATACTTACCACGCTGGCAATGTGATATTTTGCTTACATATGTATTCCTTAAAATATGTATCCATAAATTGTGTCAATATATCTTGTTTCCTTGTCTCGTGTGTGCGTTTCATGAAGCGCATTGTGTTGTTAGTACCTTCACAAGGTGAAATTACAGGCATACTACTAGGCTTGCACAGTTAAATCTTGATCTTCGAAGACTGAAAGATCAGTCAACGTTTCCGCTTATATGTAACACGCGCTACACCCTCGATTGGACACTACAACCAGTCCATTCTGCAGCAAAATCTTGTTGCAACCAACCACATGGTAGTATATTATCCAGTTTATTAACAGTTGTACCAAAGGTGGACGTAACCAGTGTGACTGGCATGTACAAATCGGGCTCATCACTCAGTCACAATGCCACCTCAATATCAGGAAATACACATTTACCAAATCAGTAGCTACTGCATCATCGATTCACTGTTTTAAACACAACGCCTAGACGGTTTCTGGAGAGGGCAAGCCATTAAAATATTATTACAAAGTCAAATTACACAACACATAAAAGATATCTTCAAATGAACTCTCAACACTTGGATCTGGACATATAGGCTTGTAAAGCCTGTGCCCAGTACATACCTAAGTAAACCTAAGTAATCAATGATTAGTCCGTCGGAAAAGGTGAATGAGAAATGCCACGGGAATTGTCACTTAGGTAGAAGATAGACACTGGTCCTTTAAGAATCACATTGGCCTCGCTATCACGCCACTATCGGCCAATAAGTGTCTTCGGACGGTATATATTACATGTGTACTTAGAGAATGTATAAAATACCGTACAGTATAAAATTAGAGTTTGATCAATATTACCAGACATCTCCCCCCCTACTGGAGATGTTTATAATTTACTTCAAATACAATCTACTACGAGCTGTGATTTTTATTGCTTAACATTCCGTCTAGAATATGTATGTCCATAAATGTTCAAGGGGCCAAGACTTTTCATGAAGTAGGCTGCTTGCATTGATTTTAGTAATAGTCGAATGGTCAAGTTTCAAGAACATTCTAAGCTAAACTAAGAGACTAGAACTTGAAAACAGATTTTAACATTCTTGAATAGATCATCATTTCAGTTTACATGCACGCATCAAATAATATTTATTACAACAAGCAAATGGGCCTTTACATTTCACAAGTAAGAGAGATTTTTTTAACATTGCGTCATTGCCGACAGACTGCAGATAAAATTACAATTTACATTCTATGAATGACAACATTTTCATGGCAAGCTGTTTGCATGTATATGACATCACTGAACAGTACTTTTTTCCTGTCATTTCAGCTCATGCATAGCGACAGTATTTATTCATCTAGTCGATTTTGGAGCGTATGACTGGTTTACATATGCGGAAACAATGACGGATCCGAGTTTGAGACTAATCTTTTCTGAGATCTTGACAGTAATGGCCCGGTAACATTCATTACTCTTTCTAGATACATTAATTTTCCAAAAAACGAACATTATATTGCATCTTTAATGGATTATAATTAACCGCCGTCAGTTACACTAACTGTACGATGAATCGCCGTTATTCGCTGACGAAATTTAAGATGTGTCTTCTGCTTTGAAAGGAGACCATTAGGCTTCTAATAAATATTATGTAAATGTTGTATATTTCAATATACCTAATTATAAGGTTATTTGCCTTTGGAAATCAGTACAAATATCAACTCTAAACATCCAACAAAATTTAGCACATGTGTACAAGTGAGTTTATTTTGAATCGCGGACTAAACTTCAAATTAGTCAAGATACTAGCCGTTGGGTGTGAATCTGTAAATCTCTTTACCCCACGTCTAGCTCAGTCAATGAGAAATCAGGAACCCATGCAAAATGTTAGAATAACGTAAACCGTGTGTAAGTACCGTGTAGCATCCTGATGAGACAAATGTACCAGATTTGGACGTTGTGTGATTGAATAACAAAGATATGATGTTAATGACTGTGTGGGTGGCTTTATTTGAATTTGAAAGTTCATTGAGCTAGACGTAGGGTATATAGATCTACAGAATTCAAACCCAACGGCTTGTCTCTAGATTATACTACAATTTGACAGTGACCAAAACCGCCCAGAAACACACAAAATGTTGCCAAAACATAGTTTTTCAAGTTAGCCAGACTGGGGGATACTAGCCCCAACATACGTTTTGCCAGTCAATTTTAGAAACCCCCCCCCCAAGGGGGGGATGGGAGAGACATTTAACATTAGGATAGGGGATGTTAGAATACATATATATGACCAATTTGATCTATGGTTGTTTACGTTTAACAGATAGTATACTTCACGGGTGCTTTATTAAATGCGACTACTTTCGTTAAGATATGGGGTTAGTGTTTACAAGTTGCAGCTGAGCCCATTTTTTCTCGCATGGTGAAATCCATATGACACGAGTCACTTTTATAAACGATTGATCTTGATGAAAATACTTACATAAAAACCCCAAATAAATCATTCGTATATGATGTTAATGTCATATGCCTTCCCAGTAGTAGTAGTGGTTCACTACAAAGACGGCTTGGACCTTCGACTAAATTCGCACCTGAACAGACCATGGCGAAGGCTTGAATACAAACGCATATCTTCGATGGCATGACACAACTTCTGCTGGCATTGTTAGCACCGATGATGGAATAAGACTGAGGTCTTCCTCGATACATGTGTACACGTGCTAAAATATGTTATCAAATCGTGCAATAATGTCTAATGGTTCACAGGGGAGATTGAATATGTTTTCAGTAGAATACTACAAGTATAGTTGAATATGCAGCAAAACTTACCCCCCCCCTTCCCCCTCAAACCATGACTAATGGACTGGTCGTATGCCGCTTTAATAACGACAATGGAGACTAGTTTGTTTCATTGTATCCACGTCTACTTGGCGTACGTAGTAGGATCCTCGAAAATAAGACATTTTTAGGACAAAACTCCCTCTTCCTAATCGAACGTTCACAAGCGATGTAAACGATGATGAAAACTGTTTGGGTCACATTACTATGATGGATGCAATGTAAAAAATATCATGGTAAATCATAGACCCTCATCGTGGAGAGTCTATGGGTAAACATATTAAAATACTACCAGAAACCCCGTACTGCATATCACAATAGAAATAGATTTAATTCAACTTAATATCAACATCTCAGTAGTAAATACAGAACTTTTTATCAGTTTTGAAGATGTGAAAGTTTTCGAAATTTAGTTAGAAATGCGAAAATGAAGTTCCTCTAAACGAACGACGTTTGTTTACTGAGCATGTGCGCATGTGTGACATTGTACGACCGTCCCTTAGTGTGTCGCTGTTACTTTGTTCAAGGAAAAACTCAAACTCAATTTTATGAGAAAAATCGATGGGTCTTCGGACATATCTAAACAAAATAGAGTTCAAAAGAATATTTAAAAAAAAGCTAGTTGGAATCCAATATTGCCACCGAATACTGTGTTAAACTCTAAGGGAAAATAAAGTAGTGGACCAAAAATTTCTCCTTTTTTTTTAGAAACTGGCACTGTGTGGAGAGAGTTGATTTCAGACAAATTATCCCGGTCCCCCGAAGTGATTTCTTAAACCAGTGTTATTCACCAAATATTGATGTTTTACCCATGCGTTCATGAAAGGACACTGTTTGGAGAGATTTGAAGAACTTTTATTGCACGAAAATTGGTCACCAAGGTGTATTCTAAAATCAAGGTTATTCACTTAAGATATTTTCATAAAAAACGCTATCGATAATAACATAATTATATACGAATAAAACATTCACTCTCCCAATCTATATCATAAAGAATTGAAGTGATGTAAAGTATGGGTCTATGTAACCATGACAATCAGTTAATAATATATATTCCACTTCATTACTTTATTTCATTTAAACGCTAAAATGGAACGTGACTTAAGACGGGCAAATTTAAAGAAATATGGTCGAGGTAATCAATCAGAAAACTTGACGTGTTAGTGTTGCCCTTAATGTGTCGAATATATGAATAAATTTGAATACTGGAACTGTTACAATAGATTGAAGCTAAAATGGATAATTTTAATGGCGATAGTTAGTGCTCAGTACAAATGCATATATAATAGTGAAGTAATATTACTGATGAACAGGTGATTCCTGCCATGAAGTGTTCGTACAGTCTTGGTGTTTACTCTATATTAAAGTAGAATAATACTAACATATCAACTTATACAATCATCTGAGGACATAGGTAAGCACAAAGCACACCAAACACCGACAAATTGACAACAAACAAACGAACGAACAAAAAAACAAACAAACAAATAAACAAACAAACATACATACATACATACATACATACATACATACATACATACATACATACATACACACACATACATACATACATACATACATACATACATACATACATACATACATACATGCATACATGCATACATACATACATACATACATAGATACATGCATGCATGCATACATACATACATACATACATACATACATACATACATACATACATACATACATACATACATTCGTACACACATACATACACGCTCTTTCTGAAAATGTCACTTCACCTTATATTATGCATTCAGAGCATAGGCGCATCATACATCTTCTTTTATAATGAATTATTAAAACAACAGGCACTGTCACTCCAGGGTCCATGTTAAGCTGCATAAACGCTGTAATCAATAAAACTTTCATATAGTATTAACCTTGAGTGTGTGGATACAGACCATTAATCAATGCTTGCTCCAAGCGTCTTTTAATGTCTCAATTTACTAAGACTGTGTTTTCGTAGAATAGATAGAGGTAGGTATTTGGGAAAAAAATACAATGGAAGATGACGAACTACATGATGGAATTTGAGATGACCAAGCAGTTGCAATTTAAACTATTACTTTTCATAACATTTGTTTATATTCTCTACCACTGTTCGCACCCATCAGCAAGACTAGCAGACAACATTAATCTGGATGATGAAGTAACCTTAAGTGAGTGTACTCAAAATTACTAGAAAAGTTCCAACACTTTTCGACCGAAGTATCTGATTCAGGGATAGAATTTATTTTAAAATTAGGTTGATTGAACTTTTGATGTATTTTTCAAATAAGGGATAATTTGAATGAAATATTAGGGAAAACAATCAAACCTTGTCACAGGTATTACCTTGATCCCTGTTTGGCTCCTGCTCACCTCAGTCCAACCTAGACTGTACAGCAAATGGCAACCACATTTGTGACGACAACAACAACAACAACAACAACAACAACAACAACAACAACAACAACACATTTTGTCTCTTATTTCCAAAACTTTGATAGAGACAACACTCTACTGTCTACCCACATATTATTATCAACGGGAAACGTTCTCATCAATGAGACATGGACTGTTGACATTAACGAACATTTTTTTAAGTCGAAATAATCGAAATTTCTCTTTCAACGATAACTCAAGAAGTCGAAGACACAAAGGCTCTTTTTAAGTTTCTACACCTGTCATGGAGGTTAGGTTTCAAGTAAGATACTAAAACGTTGACCTTGATCTTCATCGTCAAGCTTGAATAGTTAATTGTTGAATACATTTGGAAGTTTTATCCAAAAAGAGACAAATGGATTCAAATTAGTACACCTACATTGTTAGAGGTATGGTTGCTATTAAGACAGATCTTTGACTATGCCCTTCATTTTTAAAGGCCAAACTTAAATTTGCACACTAACGTTGCTATCAGTTTGATCTAAGAAGGCTTGTTCTAATCTTGCTTTTCGTTCAGATAAATTGCCAAAATATATGAACATATTTCTATCATATTGGACGTGGGCAATATGAACGCCAACTGCCTGGCAAGTATCCAGGATGGTACCACCTGAAACAACGGCAAAGTTGCATTGGGTAGGTCTATATAATAACTGTCGATGTACACTAGTCCTATGTTTTACAGCGATGAGACATATACATTGATTGTGTTGTACATGTTTGCAAGCAAAGGGCAAATCAATGTCTTGTTTCTAAGGAGACATCAAATAAAAGACTAACCTGAAATTTAATCATGTATAATACATGTACTACGTTTGTGAAAGCCAGTGGACATCGCTCTTCATGCATGACGTCGACGTTAACGTTTTTTCTTTGTCGTAACTCAAATCTACAAGAAGGTAACGAAGCGATTAACATGTTTCTTTTCAGTAAACGACGTATCATATTTCCTCACAAATGACAAATGTACAGCAAACGAACGAGATCGGGCTCAAAAGAGATACTAGATACAGTGTAAAGAGTTATTGATGGACGGTGAATTAGTCTTATAATAAACCAACGCGATATTCTTCCCATCTGTATAAGAGTGATAGAATAGTAAAATGCATTACTTTTAGATGAAAGGTCTCAAGAATGAAAATCAAATCGACGTAGTCGAACGTACTACGTAAATGAAGTAGGTTTAGATAATCAATTCAACACAATGACAATTTGTTATGACTTTGTAAACAAAATGCAGACACTGTAATAACCCATGTACATGTATACATTTAACCAGATTTAAACTGAATGCCTCCCGTAAGGGAATCACTAATTATGCAAATAACTCATTAAACTAAAAAAACTATGGTAACAGGCTTTGTTTTTTGGACAAGCGTGCTTTCTTAGGTTAATGTATGTAAGAGTGTATGATACTGCTTAATGCAGTCTTAAGATATAGCCTAATTACCGAAAATCATTAATTATGCAAATTATTCATTAACACTGTAAGGTACATCAACTAACTTTATAGGACATACACAATTTGTTATGGTTAATGTATGTACTGAATTGTATTGAAATTGAAGTATGCAGTCATAAGATATAGCCTAATTACAAAGAATCATTAATTATGCAAATTATTCATTAACACTGAAAGGTAAACCATCAAGCTTTACAGGACATATGTGATTGTTATGGTTAACGTGTGTACTGAATTATATTGGAATTGAAGTATGTATTCTTAAGATATAGCCTACTTACCGAAAATCATTAATTATGCAAAAACCTAATCAGGTCTAGCTATTACCCTAAAAGTTATATATCCCAAATTTCATTACAATTGAGCCAGCCGATTTTTAAAAAATGATGACACAGACAGACAGACAGACAGACAGACAGACAGACACACCTTCCCCTTTTAATACCTCCCGTACCCTTACGGAAGGTAAAAAGGAGTTCTTTTATGGCAAATTGTGTCGAAAGGAACATAAGATGGTCAATAGCTGTAGGATCCAAGGGTTTGAATGTTCACATGTTCCGCTAAGTCCATGTTCGTCGTCTCGTCTCGTCTCGTCTCGTCTCGTCTCGTCTCGGTCTCGTCTCGTCTTGTCTCGTCTGTAGAGGAGAGGAAAATAACTGATATGCGAATTCTACTTTGAATCGATTCCAGACTCGAGGTTGTGTTTTTACGAGACAAGTTACCGTGTCCTATATTTCAGATAAATACATAAGATTTAGACTTAAGTCCTTGGACTTTTATGAAAATCTTGTCAGAGTATCTTTACTGCTCGCGCAAAACATGAGGGTTAGGGCGTTGCTACAAAAAAATGCTAGGTGATTTTACGTGGATGATAAGTGTGATAATAAAGCTGCAACTAGAACCTTTTAAAAGAACGTTTTGTTAGTTACAATAACTTATTACTCGTAATATCGTACACCGTGAACAGTATTGCATCACTTGTGGGTAAAAGTATTTTTTTTATAGCTGTATACACATTAATCCAATCAAATCGATATTTGGGTCCGCACCCAAAAATCAGAGCCCTCATCAACGGCGATCATGATTTCAACCTGTTTCTTTACTGTTTATGGCTAATGTCGACCTCTGATTGACATGTATAATGTCTAATCATTGGTATCTTAGCAATTTTCAGTGAATATGTTGTGGTTGTCTGATCTAAAAAATGATTCTATAGTTACAACTAAGTATAATTCTAATATGTTGACAGATTTAAAACCGAGCTTTCGCTCAAGATTCAAACTTGCCACCACACTACGGATGGTTAATATTGACCACTAAGTAACAGATACAATATTTATTTATTTATTTATTTATTTATTTATTTATTTATTTATTTATTTATTTATTTATTTATTTATTTATTTATTTATTTATGTAAATATATAACTGACCAATTTTAGTGAATACATCTGTTGTTATTTGATGAAAAAAAACGTCCCCGTTGCAGCTAGTACAGGACTGGTTTAGGCAAAACTATCTTCATAAAGTGCTAATGTATCGTTTTGAAATTCAAAGTTGGAGCCTTTGTAACAGAGATCAATAGGACCCGGTCATTCTGTAAATGTTTCAATAGAACACAAGGACCTGAAACAGCGAATTTAACTGTAACAATACGACACACCGTCAACGAGTAAACGTGTTTTATCTTACAATCCATACAGCCGAAATTTGACTTTGTTAAAAATATTCATGGATGGGATAGAGACAATTAAATCATATACTATGATCTGAAATTATCTCCGAAAAACCCGTAAGTCATATACCGTACCAGTTTCTGAATCACCATGTGAGGGTGCAAAATGGCGACATCCCTCGAAGGGAAGTCTTGTGTTACTTATCTTCCGAAAAAAACAGCATTCAGTTTTAGATTTGATATCTTAAATGTGTCCCATCCAATGTCAAAATACATGGAGAGTATCAATGACAAAAATCATTACTAAGTTCAAGCCTATTTTGAAGAAACATGAAATTAAAAAAATTGTAGTACCATACTGGAGTGTACATGGTCATTGCATGTGCATAGTACACATAGTTCTAGTGGAGTGCACTTGGTGATACGGCGTATATCTTAGACTTTGTGTTGCACATGACCATTTCACCCATAGCGACATTACCCAATTCAATGGTCTATGAATAGACACATGAAACAGAAAACAATATATGACAACACAGGTCAACTCACTACACTACACTACACTACACTACACTACACTACACTACACTACACTACACTACACTACACTACACTACACTACACTACACTATACTACACTACATTACACTACACTACACTACACTACACTGCACTGCACTGCACTGCATCGCATCGCACCGCACCGCACCGCACCGCACCGCACCACACCACACCACACCACACCACACCACACCACACTACACTACACCGCACACCACTACACCAGGCTACACTGCACTGCACTGTACTGCACTAATTCTACATTTAATTCTACCCGAAAAGGTAATTATCTACAATCGAAATAGCACTCTTTCAAGCATTCTCGCAAACCAGAGCTGTTATTTCTTCCGGGAACTCTTGTAGGGCACGTAATGGACGGTGCCGTAAAAGAGGCCGTAGTTTGCGACGATGTCTTTCAAGATGTGTATCTGTTCCAGTTTTTTTTTCTGGCTCAGCTTCAGACGATGGTGGAGGTCCTTTCCTACTTCCATGAGACAACTCAATTGTTAGTCAGTCACCAATAATTTCAATGACTTGAAGAATGAAGGAATACCTGTGTGATCAACTCTACATTTTGACAAAAACATCATTGAACTTTATTCAAAAGAAGACCCATGGTACTAAGACAGTCTATGAATGGTGATAATGATTTGAAAAGGAAGCTCGTCTGTGGGCAGATCAATACGAATCGTTTACGTCGTTCCGGAAGTTCTTAACTACTATTTCACACATTTTGATGAGCCGCGATTTTTCGATTGTCATCATCAAAATCATATAATTGTATAATTGTAGTGAGAAGGGAAACAATTATGTCGCTTATCGAAGCAACTGTAATATTGTATCTCTCCATGGAAGCTTTAAGTATAAGCGGTTATACTTCCGTCATCTCTCACAAAAACCCTTCAACTCTACAGGTTTCATAACACGAAGCATCATATACGTTTTGTGTTTAAAACTTGAGATTTGTCATCAGTTACAGTAACTATTGTCGATACACATTTTGTTGACGAATAACGTACGGTTTAAAGTCAAACTTTCACTCCCTACAATCTGTTTGACTGTATTTAAAATTTCCATCACATTGCTTAACACTTGGTTGGTTTTTAGGACAGTTTTAAATGAATGTTTTTAAAAAGTCAGTACGCAGTCCATGAAATAAATAAGAAATCCGAGCGCAAAGATTTAATTCGACATACATGGATGA
>NC_135550.1:15649483-15651983 GCF_964340395.1 Glandiceps talaboti
CCTCGTAGCCTTTGAATGTTTATTGTTTTGTGACATACTCGAAAGTCCCTTTGTTCAAATTTTGTCGGTCATATTTTACTTGCCATGGTAACCAGATTGTGTATTGTCTCCGTGGTAACCAAATTTTACATTGCCCCTATGGACTAATCGTCTTTAATCTAAGACCAATTATATGTAATTGAGGGGTTATATGGACAAATAGTAAACCATCCCATGCAGGATCGAATGTAACTGTGGGTTTATATGGACATAACCCTTCCCGTAGGATTGAATGTAATTCACATTAAGTTTCTCTTCCAATAACACGATGTGAACTTTATGAGAAATCTTATCAAGCGATTTCGAATACAATCACATTAGCTCACCAGAGATTCGATTATCGATTACTTTGACTATGTCATTTGCCCAATTAGGAGCGCTAATCAGGCCAACATAATTATAAATCCAACCAGTATATTTCGAATCCAATATAACAAAATCAACAACATGAAAGTTATTTTTGTTCTGAATGACAATCGTTAATTTTGCTAGAAATAAATTAAAACAAGAAATGGCACTGTGACAGTAGAGGTCAAAGAATGGAGTATTAGCAAACATTGAAAGACTAAAATGCAATCCGACCCAATCTTGTCCAATCCAATCCAACCTTTAAAGTATTAAATTGACAATGTAATGCTACAATTATATTACACTTAAAATGTTCCTTGAACAGCTGTATGTTTGTGTCTGAATGTATGGCACTTTAAGTGAACAAGATGGAAAGCTTTGTCTGTCTGTCTGTCTGTCTGTCTGTCTGTCTGTCTGTCTGTCTGTCTGTCTGTCTGTCTGTCTGTCTGTCTGTCTGTCAGTCAGCCTGCCTGCGTCTGTCTGTCTGTCTGTCTGTCTGTCTGTCTGTCTGTCTGTCTGTCTGTCAGTCAGCCTGCCTGCGTCTGTCTGTCTGTCTGTCTGTCTGTCTGTCTGTCTGTCTGTCTGTCTGTCTGTCTGTCTGTATGTATGTATGTATGTATGTATGTATGTATGTATGTATGTATGTATGTATGTATGTATGTATGTACATGTATGTATGTATGTATGTATGTATGTATGTATGTATGTATCTATGTATGTATAACAATAACTACGTCACATTTCTTTTCAGCTGAGAACATAAATCAAGTGGGCGGAGTAAAAAGAATTGACATTGGACCGTTTGATATGTGGCGGACTGTAATGAGTGTCTGTAAGAGAAGAATACCGTTTCTGTGACAACCACTTGGAAACATGTTGAAGTTTTATCGGGGGAGGATGTACAATAGCAATTATAAAATTGTAAATATATAAATACAGAGCGCATGGGGAGCTAATTCATTCACGTTTTTAATAACGACGATTATGCAAATACTTCTTATTTCTTCTGAAAGAAGACGCAGTCAACTTCGTCTTCAGATACCCATTGTACTGTGCTATGAAACATCATGAACACAAGGTTTTCATTTATGTTGCTGTTATGCCTGGCTATCTTTAGTCTGACAGTCCGGGCGAGTGACAATGAAAGAAGCGACGAGCCAACGACGATGAGAACGTCTAGTAATGATACACATTTGTCTAAAGTTAACAAAACGGAAATTTATCTGAGTGCCTTCTTCAGCCTGGGAGGAAATTGGGATGGAAGCGGTATACTTCCCGCGGTTGAGATGGCGTTTGAACAGATCAATACTAACAGCGATATCCTGCCTGACTATGACCTCCGTATGGTGTGGAATGACACCCGGGTAACGTTATTTTTTATTACAAGATATGGCACTCACGGGTATTACCTTATGTATTCTCTAATTTTCAGCAGTTGAAATCGTCCTCTTAAATTTCTTATTATCTCATCAACTACAGTTTCCGTCTTTTCCTTTTCATTTTCAGGGCACATAATATGAACATTAATGGAAATACAGAGTTCGTTCTGACTGGTTTATCAGTACATCACTCGAAAAAAAAATTTCATTTTCACGCACACTAATATGATTATGTCACTTTTTATCGCTGCCGTGAGAATATTGCTAAAAGTGCACCTCTAAATGCCTGTGATTGCTATGCCGATCGAGGTAGCGTAACTTTCGACTGCCGCATAGAAATATCGATTCGAAAATTAATGACATTAATGATCTGCCAAACGGAAACGCTCTCCAGTTTCACTTAAATCTTTCCGTTAACGCTTTGAAAAAGGTTGAACTCCACAATAATATCGTGTGTGTATCGTTAACCTAATGTTCATTTGTGTTAAGTTAAAAAGATATTCAATCTTTCTCATATAATGTGAAAACCCCCGGTTTTACCGGTGGTTTAACAAATCACTAAAATTCAACACCCGCGAAATGTGTTATATTTTGTTTGTCCGTCTGCTGGGTGTGGTTTGTCATGAATAATCAGTTTATCTTGAAAATGAATTTTCTATCTGTCTTCTAAAACCTCGATATATGAACATGGAGGTCATCACTGAATATCTTTCTGCTTTATGTTTACCAAAATT
>NC_135550.1:15656983-15659483 GCF_964340395.1 Glandiceps talaboti
AGAGACTTTGTCCTTTATACGAAGGACATTCAGTTTACACCTGGTATATATTTTAGCCTATAATCTAAGTGTCCTTATACATTTCGCATTAATCTATTTTGAAGGAGTATTTGGGAGAGAATTTCCGTGTACAGTAACACAACGATCAATTAAATGTATTCTTCACATTTGAGGCTGTTTTAAAATTTGATGTTTAACACGTGAGTAAGTTTAGTTAGCAGCCACAGGCGAGTATATGGAAAAGACACAGGTGTGACTTTATCCAATACAATACAGACTTGTTCATATCATCTGCACACACAAAAGACGACCACAGAATGATTATAGTTTGCAACCCAATGACGAATTTATGAAAACCGAAACGATTTATAAAATCTGACCCCCCCCCCATTTCCCAGCCCTCCCCAGCTGTACATGTAATTACTGTGGCAGACAGTGAAATGTAGCTTTTAGTCGAGACAGACAATAAAATGTATTACCGTAAGGCAATTATTATTACCAGACATATTACATACTTATATTATCGATACCATGATTACATATTAATATATAAGCTACAATGGCTCTTCGGCAATCATTTTTTTTTTCAAATCGCGGGGTGGAATCCATGTGAGATTTCCCTAAAATAATGATGATGCATAGACTGGACACAGTCTGTTAAAAACATATCTCATAGAAGCTCTTTAGATTCATTTCGCATTCGTCAGGCTTGCCTTGTTTTACCCGATTGCGATTTTTGTATATACCCGAAGCGAAGTTTACGGATCGAGTCGTACTATCATTTATTTAGGAAATAATTCTTCCGCGAATGCCAGGAGAAAAGGCGTGTCTAGTGTATGTGTAGGCAGTGTGAATAATCAAGATCTCTCTCTCTCTCTCTCTCTCTCTCTCTCTCTCTCTCTCTCTCTCTCTCTCTCTCTCTCTCTCTCTCTCTCTCTCTCTCTCTCTCTCTCTCTCTCTCTCTCTCTCTCTCTCTCTCTCTCTCTCTCTCGCTCGCTCGCTCGCTCTCTCTCTCTCTCTCTCTCTCTTTTAAATAAAAAAAATAGTACATTTCTCATTTTATCTTTTGCCACTGACATGAGAACATACACATTTGATGTAATAACTTCTTCATATTGATTAAACAACAAGTGTAGCAAAGTAGTTTATGAAATTGTTGTATGATTTCGAAATCGAGCGAGTTACCGAACAATGACGGTTTGAAATGAAGAGAACAACAAACAATGTAAAACAAACAGGCCCGGTCTTGTCAGTTTTATTGAGTATATATTTAATGTTGTAAATTATCGTGCCATTGTAAGATCCAGTAGTTCGCGATGATGAGATACTGATATATGTTCGTATTTTGTAGCGTGTAGATGATGTACATTGGTACTTCATTATTTAGGCTTTAGTACATGACGTACGCTCTATCGCTATGTCTGTCTTAAAGTACTGTACAAATTAAGAACACGTCTAATTCAATTCTGTCATGCCTCTCGGCATTGGAGTCGGTTTTTTTCTTCAAAAATTGCATCGAACTCTTACTGTAACACTAAACAGAGTGTGTAGAGTAATCACCTCGTGATGAAATTTTTTATATGTGAATTAAAAAGAAAAAGGCATTTCAATGATTGCATATCGACCCGCTTTAAAACCTTCACACACCAACTCATTACAATTCCTGCAAGCAATACACGGTATACATATTTATACGTTATGAATTTAGAAAGTGGACTGATTGTTAAAAAAATACATATTTGTATTAAAGCTAGGGATTTTGGACTAGGCTGTGGAACGACAGGAATAGACTGAACCGTCCATTTTTGCACCACCAACGAATGAACCGTCCATTGTTGAAATATCTCGAGTCTTGTTTATAGTCATTGAATGTTGAATTCAAAAAATACAATTTGGAAGTATGATAACGAAAACGCTTGCTTTCACTTGAAACTAACAGCCTGGAGAGATACCTAGCTGTAGAAATTAACTATGTATGTACATATCAATAATCTATATTGATTGCAATTCACTATATGTATGTATATTTCAATATTGTATGTGGATTTCAATCAACTATAATACATGTACATTTCATGATAACCTGGATTGCAATAAACTATACTATGTACATTTCAATATTATATATGGTTTACCATATCCGATCAACACCATAATCTGTTATTGAGGTAAATAATTGTCACTGCTGTATACTATTCATGAATTGTGATTTTTAAATCGATTGACTAAAAAATTAAGATGAAGAAATGTGAGTGTATATCGCTATGCACACGCACTGAAAATGTTATGTTTTCCCCCAGGCTGTCATTGAAACGCCTGATCTATATCGATATGAATATTGATTGTTTAAGATCACTGGAGACAGAATGTATCAAAATTAAAACAGTTTACGTTGACAAGTATTGAATTAAAATCGCATGTTTAGTCGAAGCTTTTCTGCATGGTAGTCACGAATGTTTTTTATAATGGAATATACAATATATACTACTGTCCAGTTTGA
>NC_135550.1:15664483-15709483 GCF_964340395.1 Glandiceps talaboti
ACCAACAACAACAACAACAACAACAACAACAACAACACCACCACCACCACCAACAACAACAACAACAAAAACGAAAACAAAAACGAAAACAACAACAACAACAACAACGTCGTCGTCGTCATCATCATTCATATATTACTAAAACTAACCAGCAGGAGCAGCAGCAACATCAACAAAACAAAAAAGACAACAACAACAACAACAACAACAACAACAACAACAACGTCTTCGTCGTCGTCATCATCATTCATAAATTACTAAAACTGACCAGCAGGAGCAGCAGCAGCAACAACAACAACAACAAAACAAAAAAGACAACAACAACAACAACAACAACAACAACGTCGTTGAGGAAGACAACTCTAACAATAGATATGTACGATACCACCACCATCATTATAATTATTCAAAACACATGTAAAAAAATCATCAAAAATCCGACATCACTTTCTTTTGTTACAAATGTATATTGATGTGTGTAGAATTCTACATTACCAAAGTGAAAAGGAAGCTTAAGGCCTACTATTTTATGACAAAGTGTAATACTAGATAGTATATGCCAGTTCCATCTAATACTAACTATCAATGTAACTATGATTTCAGGGTCCTGTGTCATTCAAGAACGGTGATCGTGTTGGTGTCACACAAATTGAACAACTTCAAGGTAAAAGTTAAGAAAATCAATTCATCACGCTGACAACATCTGATTTGTCGTGATGTCATTTTTTATTATCATATGCACATTTCCTGATAAGAGCTGTTACAGTATCAGTCTCTGGACATGATTGAATATATGTCATTGGTTAGAATAGCAAGAGTATAGAACAAAAGTAACTTCAAAACCATTGCCCCTTTAAAATCTATCTATGTGTTTCTGTCTGTATATAACAGCTGGTTGCAGCCCCGGATGGGAAAAGTCCGGATCACTGTGTTACAACTTTCACCAACAAGCAATGACATGGGACAATGCACGTACTTGGTGCAAGGACGCTTACGCTCAGCTTGTCACGATCGTATCGAGAAACGAACTGAATTATCTTCTGGAGAAAATAACAGCAGACGAAAACATCGACAAAGAATGGTTAGTAGAGAGGTTGTTGCCTTGATTATATTCTGCAACCATTGCTATTCTCAATTCCCGTTGGTTTCTATCTTGAAGTCAGTCTATCAGTGGTTGGCCAATGCATGTCTACATCATACCTTATGTGGCGTGCAAAGATGAGAGCCAAGGTTCAAAATCGTCAATATGTCACCTAATCTATCGTACAAGCATTATTGTGGACAGTCATTCCAAAATTATTGCCTTAATTAAACCAGAAAGTACTTGACGCATAAGAGTTACGTCACTGTTCGTTTACGACTTTAGTAACAAGACCCACAATGTCATGACGCGGGTTTTTTTTTTCTCTCGCGAGAATGAAGACAAATAGTGGTAAATATCCGTTGTGTTGTCTACGGAAATCAAATAAGTGGGACTTTATAGATCTGATAGTGGTACAGTGTATATGGTGTAAGCTGTACATAGAATCCATGCCAGAACTGTTCCACAACAATTCGGAATCTTCTGTCACTTATATATTTAAATAACAAAAACACAACGTTCAATCCCAGTCATTTTGTATTACCTATCATAGGTTCATTGGTCTGACTTATGGCGATTCAGATTTTGAATGGTTAGATGGTGAATCTTTAAACACCACATTTGGTGACAACTCCCTACCAAGACCAATAGATTCAAACCAAACTTGTGTCATCATTGCTCATAACGGCGAATGGCGGAACGCAGATTGTCTTGAAAGAAAAGGTTTCATTTGCCAAACTAAACAAGGTAAGTTGTTTGAAAAAAATCTGCATTAAAGGTGCAACAACAACAACAACAACAACAACAACAACAACAACAACAACAACAACAACAACAACGACGACGACGACGACGACGACGACGACGACGACGAACAACAACAACAAGGCACCGGTGTTTCATTGCAAACACTATCTTCGACCTCACGGTTACACTGACAATTAATGCACTTCTTATTCAAAAACGTATTTACTTGAAAAAGATAGTTGAAATTATTATTATTCTAGCCCCCCCCCCAAAAAAAAATCAAAATAATCTAATCACCTTTCAAACCTGAGTTATTATGTTTGATTTTGCAGAATTTACTGAACAGAGAATAGCGCTGTACACCGAGAAGGGAGATATCTTGGAATATACCTCAAACTTCCAGTGGAAAGGTAACAGTGCTAAAATAAAGCAACCCCTAAAAAACTATTTAAAAAAAAACAACTAAAAACCTAACTAAAACCTCAATCTATAGTTAATGTCATTTTGCTGTAGTCAAAGTGTATAATCTTTTTTTTGCAATCATTATTGTTTAGCTAAAATGTTCGTCAAAAATTAGAAGTAGCTAATTCCTCATTCGCTGGTTGTAAATGCCAACACTTAAACTTACAGACAATCCTATTGGGCGATAAAAGTCGACATGAATATTCATTGGTCATTGTAATCCTTGATTGATTGTAAACTTATTTTTATTTGAAGATTGGAAATGAAAAAGAGGTCATACTATAAAATGTATTATTTGTTGAGGCAATACTTTTCTTGAGGATAAAGATTTGGAGAGGTCTTAGTTAAGTCTTTGTTTCTCATAACCCGACCGACCTATATTCTTCAATCTGGCGAAATAAGTAAAAATCGACGCCCTCTACGACAGGATTCGTCAAAATTCACAAGGTTACTGACTGTCACATGACTACTACAGTGCGTGTCTGAGCGAAAGTTATTGTTCAGTGCTGAAATTTGAGACTTTGATAAAACAAATGGTGCACAGTTTACTCTTGACTTTTAAAGTAGTGTTATGAATTGAAATTATCAGTAATATCTGCTAATACTCTTACATTTAAAAAAAAAGTTTTTTTTAACTGACCGTCCAACTGACCGAACAACCCATCCACCCATCATTTTTAAAGATTTTACGATAAGAACTAATGCCACCCTTCAGATTGTCTGCCTTCATCCATGACAATTTCCGATATTTCTTGTAAGGGTTAACGGGAATTTACATTTGATTTATTTATTTATAATTGATGACATTTCGTGAAAACTTTGTTCTTTTTTTTATCTCTCCAGGTGGCAAGGTTCCACTAGATCACACTCCTCGGATCGTTATAACTATAATAGAAAAATACATTGGCATAATTCCAGAGATTTACTTCAGTTTGATAACCTTAGCTTCGTTGGGCATTTTCATGGCCTGTTTCTTCCTAGGCTTCAACATCAAGTATCGACATCAAAGGTAATTAAACATAAAACCGGAGTGTCGAAACGAAGAAAAGCATGTCGGCAGTGAAATGGGATGATGATCTGTGAGCATATTATATAATGGCTGTATTGAATATTGAATTCACTTTAGTTTAGAAAATAATTTTGAAACTCTTCGTATATTTAGTCTTTCAAAAGCACTGTCTATCATCGATCACTGTGACATAGTTTCGAGTTTCAATATTAACTGTATTGTTACTATGATCCTGTTGAGTTATCTCTGTCTGGCATCAGTCCTATTTTCATGCCTGTGTCTGCCTCCATCCTTATCCTATCTGTCAATTTCTCTGCAGACTGATATTTAAGCGATTATATGATAAATGTTATTATTGTGTTTTTTCCACCGTGACAAGCACACAATTACACATATACATATGTATGTATATAACCCCCTCCCCCTCCTCTCTCTCTCTCTCTCTCTCTCTCTCTCTCTCTCTCTCTCTCTCTCTCTCTCTCTCTCTCTCTCTCTCTCTCTCTCTCTCTCTCTCTCTCTCTCGTTTGTTTCTTTATGAACCATTCTTAATGACAAATTTTTTTACAAAAATGCGAACATTGTCATTTATACGCGTTATGCATATCAATTTCCCATTATATTTTTTATCTTTAGATACGTCAAGATGTCCAGCCCAAATCTCAATAACATCATAATTCTTGGCTGTATATTAGTCTACAGTGCGGTCTTTCTTTTCGGTCTAGATAATTCGTTAGTTGGTCCTGCGGTTTTCGAAATAATTTGTCAGGTAATGTAAATCGATTGTCTAATTACGTTACTTTTACTGATGTGACCAAATTGCCTCTACCCGAAGGGAAGTCAATACAGGTGCAGGTGTGTATATTGAATTTGACATGTCCTTGCGTATTCGAGAACACGATGACATTGGACATGGAAATCACACAAGGAATTGATGGTCTCCTTCCCAAGGATCTGTTTTATTAATATTTAATTTCGTTCATGTTCCATAATTTCACCCATGAGCTGTAAATTTAAGGAGTTATCTTTTGAAGAAGAGTTTGCATTATCATCCTTGTTTATGTTACAGTAAGTAAATTACACACGCTAATGAATGCAACATGAAGTACATGTGATAGAATAGGTTGGTTACACATTAAATAAAATTCCACCCCTGTATAACAGGCCTGTGCAGACATAGACTGTAAGATACGCCGTGTCTGTAATGCATATGGACAGGGCTCTAATTAGCGAAGACGACACAGTGTTGTAACAGAGATGTAGCCACATGCATGTCAATAGAGTCGTGGTTACACAAATGTATACATCTTTGTGGGTACACCTCTGATACATATTATATGCAGGTGTGTCATAGGGTTTGAATTTTCCGCATGTGATCGTGACAGTACCGGTACCTGTGTATACGGCTGTATACATGGATATGTACACAGGTGTATCACAGGTCTGATTTTATATAGTGCAATGTTGCATGTCTGTAAATACAGCCCTGAAAACGCATCACTTGCATGCATCTTGCCAAATACCAGGTTTCATATATCCTATTACAGACACGTTTTGTAATGTTGACTGTTACATAGAATTATTCATGAAGCCATTTGAGGAGAAACGACTGTTTCAATGCAAAACACATTTCACCAAAGTCTTACAATTTCTGAATCTTAATGAACATGTTGGCTCGTACTGTCAATCTTTTCACTTCCGCCTTACACTTATGAGTTTAGATTGTAACACTGATGGTATTTTCTCTAAAATCACATTCAAGCCGCAAAGCAGACATGACAGTAAAAAAAGCCAGGTTATAAGTATACAGCCTTACAGGTCGGGAAAAGAATTAGGTCGATATAGGTTATAACATGGACGTATACAACGGAAATCACAAACCCTGAAACAAAACGTCGCCTGGTTCGACAAAAATCTCACTACCATTGCCACAGTTTTTGTCTGGCCAGACAAAATATCTCTTTGATGTTGTAAATGTTCTCGTCTGGCTCGACAAAAATCTAATTCATATTTCCACATGTTATCGTCTGGCACAACAAGAACTACACTACAATTGATACATATTAGTCAATTGACTGTCTCAAAAATATCAAAGAACGCGCCAGACCTTTAGGTTTACCAGGCAGGGACATATGAATTTGGCGTTGATCTCTTAAGATAATGGTAGCTCACGCAAAGAAAGTGTACAATATCGGTAAAGATGTTTGTCACGCCAGACAATTGACGAAACGCTGATTTTTGTCGAGCCAGCCGATGGAATGTAGCTTTGTTGATAAGATCTTTGTTGAGCCAGACGACGTTTTGTTTCAGGGTTTATGATTTCCGTTGTATATCACCCACACACATACTTTCATACTTATAGTAATTACGTTTCCGTATATTTCAGATGCGTGCGTGGGTTATCTCGATTGGTTTTGTAATTGCCTATGGTGCGATGTTCAGCAAAACCTGGAGAGTTCACCGCGTTGCAACACTGAAAACACCAAAGCGAAGGGTAAATATGGACCGACATAATTAAAGTAGCCTATTGAAGGCAGTTTCAAAAGCGTATTTCACTCAAGGGAGTCAAATATTTAATTACATTGCCACATTTGAACTAATAAGGGACATATGGTGTTTACTTGTGACATGTTCAAAGAAAACTACACTGATTTGAACAATCATTTTTGACTGTACATGTATGGTAATTCCGATCCCAAAGCGGGGGTCATCTCGAAGCACAGCGTATGATTTCAACCACGTCCTTCTGTCAAATTCATCGTCGTAGTTCTCTTGGAAATGCTATAGGCCATAAAACATCCTTATAACGTTCGTTGTAAGTAAAGTCATGGGAGGAGGAAAGGGGGTGGGGTGGATAATAATGGATTGGATGTTCCAAATACTATTGTCACACTTATGTACATGTCCATTTCGTCATAAGAAACTATTCATTGATTTTTCTTCACACAGATCGTAACAGACAGACAGTTATATGTCATGGTATTAGTTCTGGTTTTAATTGATGTTGCTATTCTCACTGTTTGGCAAATTTTGAATCCGTTTGAACGCAGGACGGAGTTGCTTGTACCTCAGGTAAGCGCGCATGGAATTTAATCGTATGAAAATTTTGTTCTAGCCACACACTGATGAGGTGGAAAAATTAGGACAATTCGTTGAACTAACTGAGTGCGTGCGAGTGGGTATCTCATTACAAATGATTCCCACAAGTATACAAATAGAACATAGACTAAGTGTGTATCATTCAATCTGATTAAAAGCTCGATTTCTTTATTTACCTCTATTTCCGATTACTCCTGGAACAACCAAATCGAAAACAAACTACACTAAAGGAAGGAAGGGAGGAAGGAAGGAAGTATGTTTAGGGGTAAATAAAGAAAACTATCCGTAATCATCACATCAAATTTTAATCAGAGATTGGTGTCATTAAAACCCAAGACAAGAATTTCGACTCGGTTGTGAGATGCGTTTGATGATTAACGATGATTAACCACGGCTAATATTCAATTTCAATTAATGTATATTGCACAAAGCGTTTTCGGTCTCAAAGTGGCTCAGACTACAACTGATCGAGGTCCCATTTCCAGCTATAAAACGGCAACGTGTAATATACAAAGCCATCCTAGTACATACTAACCTTGATTTTGGAGCAAGTCGAGATTGCATGATACATGATAGATGCATGTGTTTTACACAAAGTCGCTGGAGCGAAACTTAAAGTGATAAATTTGTTTCGAATTTTGGTATCCCTAAAACTAATTTAATTTACATTAATTTCTTGACTCTTCAGGATGACCCAGAAGTGGCCAATCAAAAGATACAACCGATCTTGGAATACTGCTATTGTGACAACGTTATCTATTGGCTGGGTGCCTTGTATGGCTACAAAGGACTCATGTTGATATTCGGAACTTTCCTTGCATGGGAAACCAGAAAGGTGGGTGGAGTGACTCTTTTTTAAAAAAATTATTTAATGTTTAATTTAATGTTTTTCTTCAAAAGTATGTTGACATGGAGATATAGGAACACACCCCAAAGCCCCCTTAAGTATGGGAAAATTGTTTTTTCGTTTTGTTGAGGTTGTTGAATATGTAATTAGTTGTACAGTTATCAAGTTCCGAACGCCCCAAAGGCACAGTGCCAATGATTATATTATTATTAGTCGTCACAAAACTACAATACCTCTTTGCCCCAATGGTGCAACCTCAGACCATCTACAGTGGTCTGTCTGAGGTGCAACGCCCTCTTTTTGTGAGAATGTAAACATTACATCGACTCCAGACGTTGATAGTATCAGCAAAGATACACACGCATCCGAACTCCACAACACAAAAAAAATTGTTTATTAGACATCTTCCTACATTGATTCTGAAGTGGAAACAACGATTATTCATTACACTATGAAATTAATTAACCTATATATTTTAAGAGCTGCAAAGAAACAAACTACCCTCTTTTTGTAATTTCCCTGCAGGTTTCCATCCCCGCTTTAAATGATAGCAAGTACATTGGCATGAGTGTGTACAACGTCATCATTTTGTGTGTAATCGGTGTATCGGTCAATCACGTCATCAGTCACAACGTCAATGCATCATTTGCATTTCTATCGTCCATTGATATATTTTGTACTTCAATCACACTGCTACTCGTATTTATTCCGAAGGTAATGTATTTATAAGATACTCGTTCTTTTTATATCAATGGTGAAAAAATAGTGTATGTTGAACTACTTTCAAATCTTATTGTGAAGCTTATGCATGCATACATACATACATACATACATACATACATACATACATACATACATACATACATACATACATACACACACACACACACATACATACATACATACATACATACATACATACATCCATACATGCATACCTGCATACATACATACACACATACATACATACATACATGCATACATACATACATACATACATACATACATACATACTTGCATGCATGCATGCATACATACATACATACATACATACATACATACATACATATGTACGTACACACATACATACGTTGACACACACATTGAAAAATACGTTACTAGTTTTAAAAACTCAATCGAAATGTATATAAGAGAAATTTTCACATCAATATTTAGTTAGATTTCCAATCCACTTGAACCAGATAATCATCAATCTCATATCCTAATTTGTAAAGTCGAGGATATATCTAATTTCGGTGATGTAGTATAAAAGGGTCGTTACTTTACGATTTACGTTGGTCCGTATTAGGGGTAAACCGTTTGATTTCTGGGGGAGAAGGGGGGGGGGGGTGTTGACCCAACAACAATTTTTTTTTCAACCACCATGACAGAAATTAATGATAGTAATATGCTTTAAATTTGACTTTTTCCGTCGTGTAAATTTTCATTTAATTTTTTGAAATTGACTTTCCTCGATAACAGGAGACGTAGATAATGAATGTAGCTTATTTCAAAAGTAAGAGGTAACAGTGAATTCAGCTTTAATATTCCAAAAGTAGCTAGTACAATTTGAACGTAGGCAGCAAGAATTGAATAGAAGTTTGAAGGAGGGTTTCCCTCCTCCCGTCCCCGAGATTATTGAATTTCTAACTTGGACTAAAAGAATGCTTTCTAGTGCTATTTCAATATGTCGAGGTAGTACTAATACGAGGTAAAATTTGAATCAAAATACAAGGGAGCAGTGTACGGGAGGGAAGTTGCCCCCTCCCGACCCAAGAAGTTTTTTGAAATTTAAGGACTAAAAAGAGTGCTATCTGGTGTTATTTTAACATGTCATGGTGATAACAATACTCTTTCTTGATCACAATTGAAATTTGCCAGAAACACATGTACCTGGGAATTTGACATTTGTAGCAAGTTTCTGCACTTGCCGCACAATAAATTATTTTTTAGCCCATACCCTGGAAACAATTTTTTTTTCTGTCTTGAGTTGATCAGCATATTCTGTTCTTCAACATTTGGCTGGCGAAAATTTTTTTTCTCGAAAATCCTCCAGCCCCCCCCCCCCCCCCCCCCTCGAAATCAAATGGTGTACCCCTTAGCTTACCAAACTGATTACTGCCTTAACTCCAGAATTGATTACTTGCATGTCGACATCTATGGGTAATTTATAATTCAAAAGATATACACAGTACTATTAAAGTGTCTTGTTTATTGAAGAATGAATTATTTAATTAAATTCAATTAACAGACTTGTCCAATACAATATCCATGATGATATTTTTTGAAAATACAAGATTGTTGAGAAATTGAAAAAAAAATGACACAACTAGACCTCGGGTATATGTAATGTACTTCAATCGATAGCCCAGTTAGTATAAGCTTGGATGAAATATCCTGGCGGGGATCGATCGAATCAGTCACACTCTAAATTATCTTGCTGTTGGCTGTAACAGACCACGTGTCTTTGTTTTAAGAGAAACGTATTTAAAAAGTTCGGAAGAAGTATTCTCAGTTTCGTCTATTTCCTACTTCAGATCGTATCTGTGAGTAATAACCCGGAAGGCAAACCAGTATCTACCATTCGGACTCGTGATCACCAATCGAACATTTCCCAAACAGATTGCTCCAAGACCTTGGATGATAACAGTACATTGAAAGAAAGGGTGACTGAGGTATGAATTCGTAAATTCTATGAAGTTGTGACTTTTGTTTTCGTCAAAATATGACTTGATTTCTGGGTTAACCATCTGACGTATTTATACCAGATGCACCTTTTGAAAGTTTCTTTTGACAAAATGATGGTATGACGAAGTAAACGGATAAGATCATCTCCTAAATAAATAAGACGGTCAATTTACACCGAAACTGTGATATAAGCATTCGACTTTTGGTTACAATTCTGATGACTTCCATCAGCTTCGATGGAGAAGAGGCGACCCAAATCCGAGACGGAATCGCAAAGCAGAGCTCCTGAGTCCCTAAAGGGCTCTGGCTTGTAAATCAATTCTTCTATAAACTCTTTGCTATGCGTGTACACGTAGTTACTGATCATTAAAGACGACTTTATACAATACATTTGCACATCAATTCGTTTTTCGATAAGAGGAAATTGAACGGTCATTTTGCCGTCTTTTACTCCACGCACTAAACGCAACCCTTTCCCCATGTCGGTACTTTTCGTCCGTCAAGGAGGCGTCTTAACACGCCTGCGCATGCGTCAGCATCATAATCAAACCTCGAAAACGCATGAAAAGATCATACGATATTGACGAATATATTTTGTTTTACTCCCAACATATTAAATTTAGCTGGTTGTGTTTAGACGTATATGACCAAGGGTTAATTTTCTTTCAAAATTCAATTGATGTGTTCCCACAGCCCAAGTCTAATAACTGCCCCTTACATCCACACGTTGGCTAATATATTTGGGGAATGTTGTGACGTGTCGATTGTACTTTAAAATCTATAGTGTCGAATTGTATACTAGTTCTAAGAACATTATGATTTATATCTTTTTCTTCATCTTCAAATATTCGATCTTTTTACAACAGTTGGAAGAAGAACTTAAACATGCACGGTCCAAATCACGGGACGAAGGTGGTATGAACGTAGATGTAGGTCCGGCTAGTCGCGGATGTGGATGCTGGTGCTGTGGTCTCATATGTGGCTGCTCGTCTCCGTTGAGATCGATGAACAATGCGAGGCGTAACGAAGATATCGGGAAGCATGCTCATGTCAACGAAACTGTAGACAGTGGAAACGCCGAAAGTATGTCTGAATTTTAAGAAAGGGCCCAGGAGTGGTGGTTTTTAGGCCAAGTGTCGTATTCTTGCGACATTCGATGATGCATCCATCGTCGTAAAAAATCACCAGACCTCTGTGCGGCGGCAATGGTGGAACTCGCGCTGTCGTATTTTGCGAGAGCTGATACGTCATTTTACGACTTAATTTTTAAAATATTTATATATGTACATCAAATTGATTTTCAAAGATATTAATTTCAAAAATCAAATTAATTAATTTAATCTATTAAATTTCAAATTAATTATTTAATTTCAAATTGCAAATATATCGCATTACGGTTGTAATTTTTGTAATGTCATGTTCTATTTGTAAGTTTTTTACGGTTGTGCTAAAGAAGTTGAAACATTGTTACACAATATATTTATAATTCAAACATTCAGTTAACGTTATCATTGTTGTAAAAATGTTGAAGACACATTACTTTGCTGGCAAGGTGTGAACATATCAAGGGAAGTTCTTGAAGACAGTGCCTTTAGATGCAAAATTTGCAATTTATGAAATTTAAATATTTACGACTGACAATTTATAAATACCATTGTTTTATTTTAGGTTTCTCCTAATGACAGATTATACAAATTGATAATAATTGTGAGCTCAATGATATTTTAACTATATATATATATATATATATATATATATATATATATATATATATATATATATATATATATATATATATATATATATATATATATATATATATATATATATATATATATATATATATATATATATATAACTCTAACATTATATATATATATATCTATCTTGATTGTTACAGAGAGCAATTCGCAATCCAAAGGAAATGAGTTGACACATTCGAATTCAGCAATAGCAATATTGATCTCGGGTACCAGTTTAAGGAAAAAAATGAACGTTTGCAATGATAGAAACATTTGTGTCAAATCATGACACGTTTCTTGGTGAAATTTGCCTCTTTGCCGTAAGATTTTTGACGTTTACGAAATATGATAGTATATCAGATATTAATCTTAAAATCAATTATAGATATTCGCACGTGTATTGTTAAATTTTCGTTCTCTATAATACTAAGTCTAAATTGACACTTTGGTATTTTTCTCTATGCTTCAGATAATCGTGTTATGCTTTAGATATGGTTTGTAATTAGTTTGTACTGGTAAATGCCGTATATTTAGAGTTATGTAACTATTTATGTTTTTTTAAGGTTAAACATGTATTATTGGGCAGAATTCTACGATTGATTAACAAAGGCATTGTGTTAAGACTATGTGGGTGGTTTCTGAGATTGCAGCTTGACGTGGGAAGCCACGGACAGCCTCTAGATTGATTAAGTGACGGTTTATTTTCACCTCAGACCCTCAATTTGATTTTTGGTGGGCTGAGATTTCACAAAGCTAGGTGGAGGCATTGAAGTATAACCCCACGGTGAAGGTATATTCACTATATAAAGTTTGGTTTATTTTACAAAGCTAAGTAACTGTACCTTTTTATTTTCTGATAATGAAAAATCAGATTATCAGTTCGAGTTACGAGGCGAGGAGTCAAATCAGGGATCTAATCACAAGTACTGTTCCAACCTCCACTTAATGTAACACGTTTCTTTTGTTACATAACACACAAGTCATTAAAGCAAGTTTGATTTTAAACTTTGACATCTTGTATTGGTCTAATCATTTGTATTGGATTTGTGTGTGAAATCAAAAACATACTTTCCAACGTATGGTGCAGCGCCCTCATTAGAAGAAATATCAATTTTTTTGTTTGTTTTTATATGCTCGCTGTCACATACACTAGTGCCCAGTGTATATAAAGTAACAAAGTGTGGATAATTCCTTGTAATATTTGATAAACTACGCTCGTTGACATACATTTCAGTTTCTTAGATTGTGTGCATATACACAACACACACATTCTTTATATTGGCATGTTTATTTTCCTTTGCAAATGGTCACATGCATAAATTGAATGCTAACATGATCAACAGTCTCCTCTGTAGGAGAGAGGAGTGGTTTGGCAAACTAAGCAACGCCCAAGTTCAGCTTGCTGACGTTATGGTTACCAATATGCAATTAAACTAAGTCAACTATAAGTCTGTTCAAACCCTGATCACAAATAGTAGGCTAAGGGGTATTAAACTAACCACTATTTATTCTTTTATCAATATCTTGTGAAAACACATTACATATACCACATACCCTTAACCAAGCTGCTACATGGAGCATACATTTTAGTACCAAATCTTTTCCCCATATGTGGCCAACGATTAAGCGTCTTAAGAAATTTCTTGGGAACCTCTTGACAGCAAAGGTTACATTTTTAACTAATATTCTCCAAGTCAGTCTCAACCACAAAATAAGTTAAAGGTTCACCACAGAGAATGGTTTAGTGGGTACACGTCAAAAGACTAAATTTGTTATGGTGAACCTTCCTTCCTGGCATCAAATATATATGAGATAAGGAAAGATGTTACGACAGCCATTATGTTACCTCATGGAAGACTCTGTAGCAGGCAGGACGATTGACCTGACAAGAATTCTCTTCACAGTCTATAAACTCAGTAATTCAAACTCAGTATTTTGGGTATTAAAGCCTCATTATATGTAACCGTTAACCATGAGGAAATATCAACATCATAAGATTAGCATATCACCTGTTGAGGTTCTAGGTTATTTATACCATAGACAGTGGAGGGTTATTACTGTACACAGCGAACTAGGTCACACCCTGGTAATTTGACACTATCAACATAATATAGACATATCAAACCAAACCAATCAGCTTCTACACCATGACATCCTTGGATAACACTTGCTTTGAACACAATTAGCAGGCGGAGTGAAGAGAATACTTACTAGGTTGACCATCCAGCCTGTTAATAAGGTTTTGGGAAAACTATATTCTGAGCATTATTAACTACTTGTGACATTTCATCAAAGCCATCATAACAAACATCTACTGATACAACCACCTGCCTCTTTTTCTATACCTATTTATGCATGATGGGATCACAGCAATAAATTTAAATAAAACGTTAACATACAGACAAGAACCTGACACTGAATCAATGCACTGACCATTACATTGGATTTGTCCAATAATAACAGATTATCAACTTTATTTACTTTAATTATATTTCAAAAGTATAGTTGAAGTGAAGACAGACAAAAGATTTCTGAATTAAATAATTTTTGCATTCTTACCATTTGCATCTAACATGAATATAACAGCTGTCAATCAATGACATATATCGAAATCTTTAGGGATTTGCAGAATGTCACACAAGCTCAACAAGCGAACTTCGTTCGTTTAGGGGGGAGGGGGTCTGGCGTCACTACAATTGCTGAACTTCATTTTCGCATTGCTAACCAAGTTTCGAAAACGTTCATGCCTTCAATGATAAAATCTTCTGTGTTTAGTAATGAGAAGTTGAATTAACGTAACAAAAAAATTTGCTTCTAACGTGAGATACAGTGCTGGGTTTACGGTAGTATATTGATGTGTTTACCATCATGGCAGTAACAAGTTCTTAAGGTTGGAACTTCATGTTTACCATCATGTTTTTACATTGCCTCAATCGAAGTGGTGTGACGGCTACAATTTTCTTCATGGTTTACATCATATACAAACATGTGATGTCACACTTGTGAATGTTCGTTTTGTGGGAGAGGGAGGTTTTTTGTCTAAAACAAATGATGTTTGTTTATTGAGCTTGCGTGACATTGTGTGCCATGTGTCATGTTACTAGATTACACAAGTTTGCTTTCTTTAAATAATTTATAGAAACTCTCCCACGCAAGTCACTGAGAATACAGTAAGAAGTGTAGATAGACTAAAATAAAGTACATGTTGCATTCTTATGCAAGCATGAATATTATACATGTATGGTTCTACATCATGTAGTTCTACACTCCTCAAAAATCAGTCAAAACATTCTCAAAATCAACATTATTTTTCCAGATTTTTCATAGACCTACATCATGTAAACATTACATCGTGTCACTGCAATAAGGCTGTATCTACTATACAATCCTACAGCAGATATGACCTTATTACACTGATGTTACGATTACTGAAGTTTCCTCTGTTAAAAAAAAAACCTTCAAGTTTGGCACTAGAGGTACAAGACAGTTATCCACTCTTTATTATCTGTGTCCCATGAACTCTATCTATGATCCAATTATGTTTCATTATTACAGGGTCGCAAGCTGAGTTTATGTTCTGGGGATGTAATTTTTTCCTGCATATTAAAAAGGTACTCACAACATTCTACCGACTGATGTATACTTAACCATCACCTGCAATTGACTGAACTCAAAACCTGGTATCAGGACATAACTTGGAAAGATCCAATGGCATAATTTATTATACCTATCAAAAAATATACAGGAACTTCTCCCTACCGATGTAATTGACAGTTCTAACAATGTCAGAACACAAACTGTGATGTCATAGAAGGCATGCATAGACATTCACATCATACTAGAACAGTTTAATTGAAGTATTTTTGTAAGTATTTTCATTTGAGTAAAAAGCTTATAAACTCAGTTTGTGCCACTTTAATCGAAAAATCATCACCCCCCCCCCCCACCACCTAATTTTTCATTAAATTCCCCTTGTACAGGTATGACATAACATTTCCAATAGTGTTTCTTAATACAGCCTGGAAGTACTCATGACCTACGGGTTTTACCACTTCTCATCTCGAACTTAAAGTGACAAGGCCCCTTAGGTCACTCATATTGCCCTTGACTGAATGAAGGAAATAGTTCAAAATAATATATAATAATTGTCTATACCTAATAAAATGAGTAAATCTAACATCTATCATTGTCATAAGACCAGTTGTTCCTAAAGTGCACTATTCTCCTACCATGTATTGCCCCAAGTTGTTTTCAACTTTTCTACTGTGTTGCTTTTGACTTCTTTCCTTTGCTTTTTGAACTTTTATCTTTTTTCTTTAAATTGTCCATATTTGCTTTTAAAACTGTTACATATGCCTGGAGGAATAATGAAGAAAGACAAAAACAATATGTTAGCACACATAAATAATTGCAAAATAAAATTTAAATTGGTGACAACTGATATTCAATGTAACTTTTTTTGTATCAATATAGTTAATAGCTGAGTATGGAAACAACCAGAATTTGTGATAAGTTTTCACATCTAAGTGGGATTTTTGGCGACACTATAGATTTGAATAGCACAACCAATGAAAATTAAGGAACAACGAACATCGACAAACCAAACGACCTTTAATAAGTCACGTCTTAGGAATAGTTCAATTGATGTAGCTCCTCACAAATTGACAGCCTGTATATGATTCAGTTTGCAATTTATCCTTGTAGATATTAATTTAAATTCATACCCATACTTTTAACAATCTGGATGCCTCGTAAGGATACTATGAATTTTAATTTATCAAAGGTTCCAAATGTCAGCGATGAACGATAATTTTTTATCCAAGCACATGTACATGTACATACTTGTGGTATTGCCACCTTACCATCAGTGGACTTTTGTTTGTTATTCAAATTCTGCCATAGAAAGTGATATTTTCTTATTATAAGAATGAATAAATAAAGGGTTATTTGGGTCTTGAAACATACAAATAAATAGGGTAACCATAACGATAAGCTTATCAATTCATGCGTACTTACCATCTGAAATTTAGTTACATCTTTGGAACTTATCTACAAGGATAAAATAAAAAAGAAGATATATTAACAACCATTACATCATGTTGACAAATACACTTATTATCTATTCCTTTACATTAACTTTCATACCAATTGACAGTCACTTTGCTATAATGAAAAAATTGTTAAACTTGCACCCCATTAGTCTGTTACTGTTAGTAATTAAAGCATTAGGACTACACTACTGTGTCTATTATATCTTTCTCCTCTACCCTGACCGAAATGAAAGCATATGTAACGTCGTTTAATTACTACCAATTCTTTTCCATTGGTAAAATGTCATATAATTATTTTTGGAAATATGAATAACAATAAAATACACTGCTGTATGTTGTGGTAAATTAGCTACTACCATAAAATGGGGCCAAAATATCATAACATACCCAGGAATTTTTTTTTGCATATTACTGCTTCCACAAGAGGAGCTGACTGAGGGTGGATAACCCACAGATGTTCAAATTGGGGCTGAAATATCATAACATACCTAGCAAATTTTTCAACAATTAATGGGATACATTTTGAATTTTGCTACGTTAACAAAATTTGGATGTTAAGCAAGATGAAATGTATTTGTTTCATTCACTTTCCCTCATATGTGTGAAGTTGACATCGATCTGAAGTTAGGCAGAAGTGATATGCAGGTCTTCCTAGGTGAATTGTTTCTATTGTTATTGTAGATGTATAACAATACAAGCAACAGCACATCTAGGAAGACCTGCCTAGTAATGTGCAGACCTCACTTCAGCCTAAGTTCGCATCGATGCCAGCTGTATTCTGATAAGATAAAGTGAATGAAATCAAAACATTTCATCTTGTTTAGAATTCAGTTTTCATCAAATACATTAGTAGGATATTCTTTCCTTGTATTGGTGTGTTACTACAGACAACATAGAGGGTTCCTCCTTTCTTGTCTTTGGTTGGTATTTTTCTAAACATGCCCATACAAGTACATGTACTAAGAACCACATAGCATGTGTAAATTAATGAATTCCTTACCACAGTAGTAATTTTCCTTTTTCCATTGGTTGCTCTTACTAGACATTTATGTTCTAAATGTTCATGAGGATCTGTCTTTTTGTCTTTTGGCTTGGGTTTAGTTTGACCATGATCTGAAAAAAAGAAATTATTTTGAATCATTATGTCTACTGCAAGCCGAGTTAATGAATTACACAGCAATTACAACCACTACAAAGTATACATGTACATGAATGTAAAACACGGCACCCTCAACATACATGTACTACAATTAACAACTTTGCTAGTAGGACTGGAGTAGTCAGAGGTATACATGTGTCTGTTCTCAGTTAGAGATCCACCAAGTGCTCTCAAATGTGCAATCAATTCATTCAAATAAATAATGAGATCGAGGGCCCTCTTCGCCGAGAGGCCCATGCATGCTGATCTGTAAGATAAGGTAAGGTATGTGTCTAAATAGGTACACATGGTTCAACATGATCTGATCATCAATTAGTGAATGAGGACACATCTCATTACCATTTACAACCTGGATGCCGAATTTGTCAGACAAAATCTTGTTTAGTGAGCTGTGCAGTTCAAAAAATTGATCGGATTTCATTTGACAGGTTGCTGTTGCATGGAGGTTGGCAGAGAAGTAAGCTCTCAGCTGATTTATTGCCAACTTGATAGTCTTTTTCTGAGACAAAATCTGTACCGACTGCAAAAGTGATCAGATGGCATCTACATGTATGTTTGATTGCATGTTTGAGAGCACCGACTCCAAAGTCTGAGAGCTGTTACTGGGAATGGAGTCATCATACAAATCATACATGTACATGTAACTGTGTGTGCATGCATATATATATATATATATATATATATATATAATTGACTGGATGTAGATAAAACCACATAAAAGTGCTCAATACGGGTACTACCTGTATATATATATATATATATATATATATTATATATATATATATATATATATATATACATATATATATATATATATACACTCAAATCAGAGCATCCTCAGACTACAACTTTGCAAGTGTGTAGAGTAGTGGACGACAGTACAAAAGATACATGTACATACATGTAGATAGAACATGAAGGTAGAAACATGTCCTTTATATAATCTCCATGGATAGACCAAAAACTGATTTATATCAGTAACACACACAAATGTAGTCTAAATTCTAGAATATCTTAACTTGATTTATTTCATTGACAACGAAACATGACTACATCCATATCTTATTCATATTTGTACAATATCAGCTAGCTGCTAATCAAGATGCCAACATACATGGTCTCTAATAAATTGGAGGTGTAAATCGTAATGGTAACGTATAGCATGGATGTAGGGACTAGTAGACTAGACTAGCTGTAGCAACTGTAGTGAGAGGTCAGTACAAACACGACAAATAAAATATCTACGAGTGTGAAGCCACCATCATATTCATATTCAGTTTCAAAAGTTCACCTCTAAGCTCAATCTTAATATGATGATGGCTTCACACGTTCATCATGGGTACGAACGCGAGTTCGTCAAATCACATAAAACCATCATTGGCAGGTTAAAATCATGCGATTGTGATTACTTTTCACTTGAATTGCATGGATTTGCATGCTCCATATTATGGTCCATGACAACAGTAATTCATGGTGCAAATTGGATACTCTGGCAAAAATAAAAAAGGAGCATGCAAATCCATGCAATTCAAGTGAGAAGTAATCACAATCGCATGATTTCAAACCGCCAATGATGGATTTGTGTGATTTGAACTCGCGTTCGTGCCCATTCGGAAGACTTCGAATCTGATGATGAACGTGTGAAGCCATCATCATATTCAGATTGAGCCTAGAGGTGAACTTTTGAAACTGAATATGAATATGAATATGATGGTGGCTTCACAATCGTAAAATATCTTAGTCTATAATGAACCGTCATACTTGACTATCTCGAGAATACATTGTAAACATTTAATAACGTAGTTGTTTGACAATTGTAAATTCACAGACAGTAATTGCTGTAACATTTGTAGTACTAGTAAATCTCGTATAGTTAAATACATTTTACTTACATTTCTTCATGGTTACGTATACTGAACCAGATGTTCGGGTTTTCTGGAATAATTTCGTCAGCTCGGTAAGGAACTGTAAAGTAAAGATCGGCGTATTGAAAAGTCAGTTTAAAATATCTACAAATAAACAACGTGCTTGTAGGTCACTAAATATTTTGAGGTAAAAACTTACAGCGTCATTTTCTAGCTGCACCATCTTGTCTGATCTCGTGTTGTGAATGTGCTTCCTGGTTTGTTGTTTTTGTGAAAGGAACAAAGAACGTGATTGGTCAAAATTACGACTACAGCGTTATCAAAGCCAATCAGAATCATTGTAAGTAAATAATTTCCCACAATGCATCCGTACCGGATATTCTGACAGTGACACATGTGAAGCTAGCTAGCAGACTCTGTGTTGTGAATGAATGAGAAATATTGTAAGTTACAATGGTTGAACCAGAAAACGATACAATAACCGAAGATGAGGCTGCGCTCTATGACAGACAGATTCGGCTCTGGGGCCTCGATGCCCAGAAAAGGTTAGTGGCGTAAGAAATCTGTGCTCTTCTTAAATAACAAACGTTACGAATACGAAGCAATGCATGTTCACATCATTCATAATGATCAATTCTTACAAATCAAAAGTTAAAACCACACTCTTCTAGCGCTCACTTGGTAGACAGTGTTCATCGTACGCGTCGTCTATTCTTAGCTCAAATTTCGTATATTTGATTTTTTTCGCTAAAAGACAGTTTTACGCAATCAATGTTATTCGCTCTCACTCTTTTGTAAGAATGGCATTAGGTTAGAGCGCCCTCACAAACGACATTGTTGGTATCTTTTTGATCCCACAGATTTTGTTCTCCTTTTAAAAATAGTTTTAACTTAGTGAAACCATTTCCTCATTGGAAAGGTATAAACTGTGTGAATATTGAAAATATTGCCACCTTGTGGTAAATCCAGGAAACAGACAGTTTGCGACCTAAACAAGTGAAACGTTGAGAACCCTTGGCCATATCGCATGTAACAAAAGGATTTATTACAAATATTGCAAGTTTTGTATGTCAAAGTTAAAGATGGTGATGAAACTGGGTTCCAAAGCAATTTTACAGGGGTCATCACCAAAATACTGTATGATTACACAGAGATTATGGTACAGGATAAACAATCTATTCTTTGTAAATTTGATTGAACCCCCCCCCCCCCCTTCACTTAGTCACTAAATAGTGCCCTCTAAGCTAATTTGATGTGCCACTAACTATAATTTCTTGTGACTCACCATCATTTGGTGATTCCCTAAATCTTACTCTGTGTTGACACACAAGGAAACCTGCTTTTTATCATTTTGGCCCACCACTAAAAAATGTTTAGATAGAGGGCACCCTGTTCCAAAATGCTGTAAATTTATCATTGTTTATTCAATGTAGGCTGAGAGCTTCAAGTATGCTGCTTGTTGGACTGAAAGGTGTGGGTGCAGAAGTCTGTAAAAATGTTGTACTATGTGGTCTAAAATCACTTACTCTGTTGGACCACACGACTGTCGGTGAGGAAGATGCATTCTCACAATTCCTGGTTTCCAGAGATTCCATTGGTAAAAATGTAGGTATACATGTGTATGTATTCAGGGTAATTTCCCAATGTTACTTAATTCCAGGATGATACATTTACTATCTCAAGTAGGTTTTATGTGTCAAGTTATTTCTTTCTGTTGGTCTATCATCTCTCAATCTCTTAATTTGTGTGATACAATCGATGTCCTTAAAATTGTCCATAAATGGTCAAAATATCGTCATGAATTTAGTCAAGTGACTTCATTTCAAATACGTTATATGTAATAAGTCAGTGTATTGTTGACTCAAGGGATTGTTGGTCACTGAATATTCCTTGTATTGTAGGTCAGGATTTCCCACCATAGATTTGGTACAAGGTAAAAAATCTAAACCTTTTTACCAGCTTTCCTTCCCCTGTTGTCGGGGCAACCAAACCAAAGATGGTTTAAACCATAAAAAAACTGCCATTGCAACTGCTTGCACATGTATATGTAGTCCACTTTTGTTTGATTATTTAAAATAGGTAAACTCCTCTGTATGAGTTTTATTAAGGATGACTTTAGAATAGTTATTGTGGTCTATGGTAAGTGTCCGTAATAAAGAAGTGTAGGTTTCACCCTCGGGATGACACTTTTGACATTTAGAAATTAAAACCTATCATCCAATTCCATTTAGTAGGGCTACTACATGTATATTAAAAATGTTTAGAATAGAAGCATATATTTTAGGAAGAGTGAGCATAGAACCCCTGATTTGCGTACCCAGTTCTTTCAAGGAGAATACTCCATTACTTATCAAATACAATATCTTGTTCAAGTTGTTGTCAAGAAGTTTTGAATAGAACAAAATTGTGTTACAATGATGTTATAACTGGTAGTTTCAGAAATTTACCATTATTTTGTGTTCATCCCAGACTGTGTCCTCGGAAAACTTTTAAGCATTATTTTACTATATCCTGGAACAGTGGTGTTTTCTTTTTCCTACATGTAATTTGTTTTGACCTTCCACACTATACATGATATCTTCATCACTGCAACATAACAATTTTTTTTTTGTGTTTTCACAGAGAGCCGAAGCATCACATGAAAGAACCAAAGAGTTAAACCCAAATGTTGAAATTATTGTTGACACTGCCAATGTCAAGGACAAGCCCAAAGAATTCTTCCTCAAATTTGACCTTGTGTGTCTCACTTGCTGCGACTGTGAAACACTGCTGAAAATTAACGAAATCTGTCATGACAATGGCATCAAATTTCTTGCCACTGATGTCTTTGGATATTATGGCTACATGTTTTCAGATCTCGGAGAACATGACTATGTTGAGTAAGTTGATACATGTATCTTGTGTGTTTGTCTTCATTTGTATTGATGTGTAAAGGGCTATATTTCAATGCAGGTTCATTGCATTAGTTTGATCTTATCAGTAGAGCTAGAGCCATGAGGATTACATGGGTTGACTTTTGTCCTTGACCAACTTTTTCGATTGTTCTGCTAAGCAGTAATTTTTTCCCCACGGAGATTTTAATGTAATCTGAAGTTGGCCTTAAGGAATCACTTTAGGTATGTGTCTTGAGTCGTGAAATTATTTCACGATAGCAAAGAGACTAGTAAATGGTAAATAGCACCAGAAAGCTTTGATGAGCTTTGTCGTCAAATATTTTCATGACTTACAGTGGGCATTGTTCAGATGATTGATGACCAGGACTGATCAAATTGTCCATTTTTCAGATAATTGAGAGAATCACTTTGATCACCTTTGTCATCAAATATTTTCAGATCAAATTGTCTATTTTTCAGATAACTGAATCATTTGTGTAAAATGTGTATGTTTATCAGATCAGAATTATAAATGATAGATTTTTTGAGGTCCTACTTCTAAAGGAAGTATGGGCCTCAGAAATAGAAATCTTAAACTTTTGCCATTTAATTTGTTCAAGAAAACTCCAACCCACTTCCTAGTTTAATAAGAAGAAAAATGTGACATGGCCCATGCAATACTATATGTATTGAATTGTGGCCAAAATAGTCTCAGATATTGTACAATTTATGCTTTGAAATTGTTGTCAAATGCTGTGTTCACACTGTTTGAAAATACTATTTGACAGTTTCCTTGAAAACAAGATGGCATACAATGTACATGTACACATACAAATGAATTTCTTTCTAAAAGACTGGAAACAGGCTTTCCTATTGCAGAATCTTAGATGATTCAAGCTAACTTTCAGAGTTTGATTTTCAAGCAAATTTGTCTCCAAGTAAAGGTGTATTTCCAGTAAAATCAATATGTATTGGTGTGCATATTAATTGATGTGACCAAGAACTTCCTTGATGTGTTTTAAATTTATATATACATTTTTTTACTGTGTATTATTTTCAATTGAGTATACATATACACATCAGATTCTTCAAACATATCTCTTTTATTCTACAGAGAAAAAACGAAAATTAACAAACCTGATCCAAAGGCAAAGGATGATACAAACAAAAAACAAAAAGCAGAGGAAATAGAAACAGTGATGGTTAAGAAATGTGCTAAATTTTGTTGTTTGAAAGATGCCTTTACAGTTGACTGGTCAGCAGAAAAAGCATCCAAATCCTTGAAGCGATTATCAAATGTTTATTTCCTAACACAAAGTAAGTTGATATCTTTCAATATTACTGATATTGCCCTCCTTTCTGAATTGTAAGCTTGTTGTATATTCAGGGTCAGACTCGACTAGCATTATGCTATTTTTCTGACTCCCATTACCTAGTAATCAACCTGTATCTACTGTATAGTGCGAACTGTAAATCTTATATATATGGTAATAAACATATATTATTATTATATAATAATATATAATCATCTTATGCTATATTCTAACATTTCATTTTATATATATATATAGTTTTCCTGAAATTTAGAGAAGTGTATAACAGAGACCCAAGTAGCAATCACGTGCAGGAAGATAGCAGTAACCTTATCAAACTCAAGGATGATGTTCTCAAGAGTTTACAAGTGGACACGGCTAAAGTTGGGGACGACTTTACGAAGTGAGTACATGTATTTGTCACCATTCAGTGAAAATAGTACATGCACGCAGTAAAAAATCGTATGCTTGACTAAAAGCTTCAAATGGTATTGTAAATGAGAAACTTTGACAGAAATATCGAGAGAGAGAGAGAGAGAGAGAGAGAGAGAGAGAGAGAGAGAGAGAGAGAGAGAGAGAGAGAGAGAGAGAGAGAGAGAGAGAGAGAGAGAGAGAGAGAGAGAGAGAGAGAGAGAGAGAGAGAGAGAGAGAGAGAGAGAGAGAGAGAGGGGGGTGGGGGGGGTGGGGGGTGGAGACGGACAATTCTACAATGAATCAAAATTCATTACTCAATGGACACCACCACGTACTACCTCTAGTACCTGCACTTACTGTTCTCATCCTAGTACTGTAATCATGATGGTCAAATTAAGTAGAAGTCTCTGAATTGCTTACTCCTGGTTTGAGGACGGTGACAGCTGGTTTGCGTCTGATTTGATGTAAAACTTGAACTTCCGTTTATTTCATTACAGATTCTGTATGGGGGAATTGAGTCCTGTATGTGCTGTTGTAGGAGGCATAGTTGGTCAGGAAGTCATCAAGGTGAGGTGAAGGACAGGAAATTGTTTTTTGACAAATTTATGATTTGCTGGTAATTAAAATTTAAAAGCTACTTAATTGGAAAAGTGAATTTCTGTAATTAAGCATATAATGCTTAATATTTTATGAAGTTCATCGTTAATTATTCACACAATTACATAACATGTACATGCATACATTCAAAATGATGTCATTTCATTTGCATACATTTGTTAACTATAAATTTTAGAAAGCATTTTGAAGATCGTCCCACAAATTTACTAGTGCAAACCTGGTGTTATGATATAACTTATAAATGATCTGATAATGTAATATGTTATGATGTAATAAAATATGGAGGAAATCCCTACTACATTGTGTATGCATTCACCTATTTTAACAACTCCAGAAGACAATTTGAAAATCATCATTAGAAGACATTGCATCAACTGTAACAATATACTAAAATAGTTTCGTCGAAGTACTATACTTGTAAATAGCCACCAAACACTGTGCTAACTCTACTGGAAAATAATCGATTGATAAGCACGACGACAACAAAAAATCACATTTTTGTTCAGATTCAAAAGAACTAAGAAGTTTTGGTTGATTTAAGCTACTGTGATCTTCAAACAAATTGGTCAATGAGGCACATTCTTCTTAATGCCCAGTCTTGCAGGATAAATTTCTGATGAATAATGTAATTAGATCAAAGACTACACAAATATGTGGTTACATATGTACCTTGCTTGCACTTGTGTTACTCAAAAAAAATCAATCTCTTTTTTCTAAGATTGAAACTATTTTTAAAGATCATATGCAATTATTAACATACTAAATCTTTTTCAATTTAACAATTGTAACAATATTATTTTTTTCACTTCATTTTCAGGCGTTCTCTGGAAAAGATGCGCCACATAACAACTTCTTTTTCTTTGATGGAGTGGAAGGAAGTGGAATAGTAGATCAGATAGGATCTTTGGATCATTGATTCTCAAAATCAATGAACGTCACTTGGGATATTAAAGACAACTGCCAGCCATGATGACGTCTATATTCCATGTGACTGTTGACGTCAAACTAGTTTTGTGTACAGTACAGCAGAAGAAACTAAGCTGTGCAGAATTGACAGTCAGAATGGATCCAATTGTTGCACGTGTCTGATTTATTCACTTTGTAATACAGAGGGTGATTTTTATATATGGTAATATGCATTGTAATGCATTTGTTGCATGTATCTGTCTCTTCCAGATGATGCTTTAATAAACAAGGAAAACATGAAAAATGCTGCATGTCCTTGTACAATGAAATTCAAATGACCAGTAGGAAAGGAATAGACAGGACTGTGATTTTCAAGAAAAACTCAATTGATAAGACCCCTGTATATTTATAAACAATTACACTCTTTGGAAAGTTCAATTCTAACAATCAATGCCAAGTATGATATTTGATAACACAAGCGTGAGATACCATACTTGGTGTTGATTGTCTGAATTGGACTTTCCAAAGAGTAATTGTTTATATACAGGGGTCTTATCAATTGAGTTTACCTTGAAAATCTTAGTTGTGTATATTCCTTTCACTCTGGTCATATGAATTTCATTGTAATAATTTTGACAGTCAAAACAAAAGCATGCATGATATCACGATTGTACTCTGCATGTAAAATATATTTTGCATAGATGGGGTTAGTTCTTGACTGCAAGAGACAGACACATGCAACAAAACTGTATTACAATGTATGTAATTCACCCTTTTGCAAAAGGTAGTCAAAAGCAATAATTGTATCCAATGTGCACAGGTTACATTTCCTCTGCTGTTTATAGTATTACCCAGTCAGATGTTTTAGTTGGTTTTGTACCATTGTCCATACTTACCATTTATAATTAAAGATTAATAGTTTTCCAAAAAAATAATGATCATATTTATCTTAGTGGTTCAATTCAAATGAAAGTTCATTTGTGATTTTGGATAGATGTTGACTTCTATATAAAAGTTGTACTTTTTCAAAGATTATCATAATAAAAAATAATACCTATATGTATGTATGTATGTATGTATGTATGTATGTATGTATGTATGTATGTATGTATGTATGTATGTATGTATGTATGTATGTATATATATATATATATATATATATATATATATATATATATATATATATATATATATATATATATATATATATATATATATATACGATATGTGCATCTCATTTCATTATTAATAGAGGTGATTCCCTAGCCATTGTATTGCTTACAGTAAGACCTAGTAGTTATGTTTAAAGGCCTTTTGGCGGTTTATCAACAAAACAACAACAACAATCAAACTGATCTAGTATAATGTTACAGGGGAGAAGTTAAGAATATTACAAAAAACAACCCTTTGTAGTTGCTAATTATGGGATGGTTCTGTCCATGTCATTTGTAAGACAGTCAAGCAATCAACTCGAAGTCGGGATGATATACTTGGCATGTGAATATTAATGGGGGGGGGGGGGGGTCGTGTTTTAGAAATGACTGATGGGGAGGGGTTCAGCCTGTTTACAGTTTTACCTAAGATTACTATTATATAAACTATACTGGTCGTGGGGGGGGGGGGGGTTGACTCAGTGGTTCGTCCATCCAATGGAAAAATCCACCCCTGGCCGGAGAAACTGACCGTTCCCTTAGAAGTGTTCTGCATATTCTGCCCCGGTTCTTTCTACAACTGGTATGGCTTCATTTTCCCGAGGGAGCCTTAGAAAATCTGTTGACATTACCAGCTTGAAACCGGCATTCAATGATCGTACCGTGGGGTATGTTTTGAACGTAAGCTTAATTTGTGTCAACACTTTGATTTCGCGCGAAGTGTCACTTGGGATATCGATTTCGTTTATCTCTTCATTTTTCTATTTAAAGGTGTGTCTATTTCATTGGAGACGTATCCATTATTAATGATGTTATAATTGACCTATTCAATATCAAGATAAAAGTAATTAGATCCCCATTATATTGCCTGTTACTGACATTCTCAATTTAAAGATCAATTAATTAGATCCCCATTGCTGTGTTTGCAAATTGCCTCCCCTGATAATGACGCTTCAGCTGCGAGTCATGTCCAATAACTGACGTTTTAGGAGAAACCTCAACAAAGCTGAGAACAAAGTTGAGCAAATCAGCTCAGAAATAAATAAGTTTACATGGAAACGGAAACATCTGAATAGAATAGATATTATTTATTTATTTATTAAGTCTTCACAAGAAGAGAAACCAACAATGAAAAAAAGAAAACACGATACATTACAATCATACAATACAATACAATATAATGTCCAAAAAACCGGCATCAACAACATGCTAAGAATTTGACAACTCTGTGGATCCTTCGCATATAAAAGCTGTCTGACACTGTCCGTCAGCCCATCTGACATACGAGATGTTTTCAGATTTCTTAAGACAGATTTAGAGTATTGCATGTCAAACATATAGCGAAGAAATGAAACATTATTTTTGACACAAATTGCCTGAGTACGGGACAGTAGATCAGTGTGTCCCTTCAGCTTACCACAATAATGCATATTAAGCAGATGCATATAAAAACAACTTGCACGGGAATTATTACTAAAAATCGATTTCATCGGTGTAAGAGAATTGACTTCCACTGACGTTTCATTTTTAATCACATTAATTGCATTCAGAAAGGGGGTGCTTCTACAATATTTATGAATGCCAAATGCAGCCTTATTGCCTGCATTTGTTCAGCCTCATTCAAAGATGATTTAGATACATGTACACAGTTAATACCATATGTTAAAACTGATCTGATAGCAGCATTCCACATGTAAACTAACATATTACTATTATAAGAACAATTATTAAATCGAGCAGTGAAGTCAGGCGTGGCTATAGTACTTGGGCGGGAGACCGCCTTGGATACTAAGTGCTGCAAGCTTTTTATTTTTTGACCTTTTCATTCCAATTACCCATGCTAATCTCGTCATTAACCACTCACTTTTTTTCTGTCCTCAAATATTTTTTGACGGCATTTTCACTCTCAATAACTTCACTTTTCACACTTAAGTCTCGCCCCCATATATGTATGTGTGTATGTATGTATGTATGTATGTATGTATGTATGTATGTGTGTGTGTGTGTGTGTGTGTGTGTGTGTGTGTGTGTGTGTGTCTGTCTGTCTGTCTGTCTGTCTGTCTGTCTGTGCGTACGTATGCATTCTTATTTACAATTGGACTAAATCGCTCTAGATCGCTATATTCATCATAGTCTGAGAGCATTGTGCCAAATGGGAGTACAAAGCATAAAAGAGTGTACGTAGTATATCCGTTATAAATCTGACTTATCGCAAAAGTCACCTGGGTAATTATAATGTCCGGAAGTAAGCTCGGCGGCTATGTCTAATTAATGATAGGTGGTATCAATAAATGATGATATATCGAGCGATTTCTTGGGGCACTGCTTTCAAAGTTCGATAGCGGAATAATAACTTGTTGTAAGGAGGAGAAATGACTGGAATTTGTCATGCAGGAAATGTGAGCTAATATTAGATAATTAGGCTACTGATTATGAATAGGAAACATTATTGGACGAACACTGCTACCCACACACACACCACAGCGAAAAATACCAAAGTTGGTTTTTTTAACATCTTACCTATCTTGGAAAATCAAAAGGTTTTGGTTTCACAATTTTTCATCTCTCCCCGACAAAGTGAAATCGAAAACCATTGACTTATTCAAAGTAGATTACATCATCAGCAGTGATTTCGGATGGATGGACAGTACACCTCGGAGTCAGAGTAATTTTCTGTGCGGCTATGTGGTGCTCATGTAATGAGTACTGTTGTCATTTTTTTGTTCCGTAAGGAAGAGATATATTTATGGGTGGAAGTTTGTGTGTCTGTGTGTCTGTTTGTGTGTCTGTCTGTCTGTCTGTCTGTCTGTCTGTCTGTCTGTGTCATCGTTTTCTCCATAACGGTTTGCTCAATTCAAACGAGATTTTGACGACGTATTCCGTAGGGTAATGGCAAGACTTGATTAGGTTTTGGTAAAAATCCCGTGAATATTAATAAGAAATTTACATAATTAATGATTTTCGGTAATTAGGCTATATCTCAAGAATGCACGCTTCAAATTCAATGTAATTTGATACATGTATTTGCGATACCAAAGCGCACTTGTCCTGAAAATATTATTGATATAGCTTTTAGTTTTAATAAATTATTGGCATATTTTTGTAGGCCACTAAAAATGGAAAAAATATTTTCTCGTCAGAAAATGTTGTCTAAAGTGGTACGACGATGCGCTTTTTTTTACATTCTCAACAAATGTCACAGTACATGTTGTGGTTGGCCAGGAGATCACTAACAGCAATGAGCAAATAGCAATCAATGAGAAAAAATAACTTATAACATTTGTTCTGTTGTATTCCAACAATTGTCTGTAGGAACGACAATCTCAAAACTTTGCCCTTACGGAAGACATTCAGTTTACATCTGGTGATGGTAGTTGTGGTTGTTGAAAGGACGAGGATTTAATGACGATGATGACGACTGTGATTCAGGTGATAACGGCGGAGAAGACGTTGAGATAGTTCGTGAGGATGATATCAAATAATCCATCTACTCTCCTCTCTATTGTCATACAGATGTCGTGTAGGACAAGGCTTCGGAGGTTGCTTCAGAGCATACCAGTGATCTGTAACTTCGCTAACTTGTCTACTGCATACGTTTTCCCCCAAGGAGATGTAGTAATGATCTGGTTGAAAGACGTCAAATATAGAAACACAGACTTTCATTTGTTTGAAAATTTGAATTGTTATGCTGACGTTGATAGTTATGAATGTTCACATTGTTGGTTACTGTGAGAAATTATGTGTATGTAAAGGCTAAAAAAAATTGTTTGTGGTCAGAACATTTTGTCAAACCAGTCACTAAATCTACTATTTATGACAGTTACTGTTCTTTTTATTTAGTACTTTAGAGCAAGTGTGTATGTGGGACAGATGTCATTTGCTTGCTCATGATTGGCTCTACAGTTGTCTTCACTGAAGTAGGGAGGGTTAATTTTGTGTTTCCGCCTGCAGATTGCGCATGGGCCGACGCGAGGGTAGCTATGCCATTATCTCTCTCTCTCTCTCTCTCTCTCTCTCTCTCTCTCTCTCTCTCTCTCTCTCTCTCTCTCTCTCCATCGATCTTAAACATAATTATATCTTCCTAAGGGACGAGATCATTAGTTCATCGATCAATGTAGAATAAATAAATGAATTCTTATACTTAGGCCTCATGACCCCCACCACCCACCACCCACCTTCTAACTAAATTGGCCAAAATTGACAAATGTTTCTGAAAACACAATCAATTTAAAATCAGTATGTAGTAGTATGTAGTGCTATAAACCACAAAGTCAGAATGCTGTGACACTTTGCGTTTATTTTAGTGTCATGTATTTACTATAACAAACATTCTTCCATTACCCAATTTTGTAAAGAAATGTTTATATTTAGGGGTACAAAACATCCATTACAAGTAAAATTGTTTTTGTGGTATGAGGACTAAAATGATTCAACCCCCCCAACCCCAAAGTAAAACCGGAATTTAGTTTGTTATCCTACATTGAATTATTGATCTCGTCCCTAATACACCCCAACAGATTATTTACTTTTTTCCCATCGATTGATATTGTGTTTTTTGCCGCACGCTTTTGAACCTTTTTTTTACACTTTGAAAACAAATTCTTGCTAATGATTGAAAAGTGACTATGTCTTATGTTTTTTTTTACTTTCATTAATATAATGTGCTTATATACTCTCACTTCTATGATTTTCTCTCAGGACTCAACAATAAAAGCCAGCCCAGCCATTCAATACCGTAATCAGATACATGTACTCTTTAATGATGAATGGATTTTTTTTTGTAATTGGCCACAATCTCGCAAGCCCGATGATATTTTTGCTTGGGTGTGAGAAGGCGTAGCGTGGTTGCCTTAAAGAGGATATTACTTAATAGCGTTGTTAAAGACTCACTTAACAATACGTATATATATATATACATGTAACTCGGTGAGTATCAATCTGCTAAGACAGTGCTGTATACCGCAGTGGCAGAGCGTAATAGTTTTGGTGGTACTGGAACTCTTTCTTGGTGTCACCGTCAATTCCTAACATATTTCGGCACTATTGATTCGCCTACACAATAGAATTGCCGATGAATACTACTATATTGTTCAATTGTTACTACAGAGTGATGATACCCGGATGATATAGACGTAAATCTTTGATGCTACATACTGTTAGAAATATCCTGTTGGGGTATTAACGACACTAAAATAAACGCAAAGTGTCACAGCATTCTGACTTTGTGGTTCATAGCACTACATACTACTACATACTGATGTTAAATTGATTGTGTTTTCAGAAACATTTGTCAATTTTGGCCATTTACACCATTCACGAAACGTAATTTAACACAGTGAATACACACAGAATTTAAATCCACGGAGAATGTCTGATGATCGCACTATGCGTGAAACTCCGAGTTACAACCAAGAAAGAGTTCCAGTACTACCAAAACTATATATATATCAATTCAAAGCATGGTTTCACAGACGTGGCACACCCGTCCTGCATAATTTACCAAATTGTAAGGTGAAAACTTTCTAAGGGGATTTCTCTTTTGGAGACTCACACATCCGTAGAAATGAAACATTCAAATGAAAGATAACGATGAGGCGCAACCATCAGAGAAATGTCGGGTGGCCTCGCGTTTTCACGCCTGCATGATTTTTTTTTTACCACGGCCACTACTAGCCATTTCATTTGCGTGTTGTAGGCACAGTAGATGTTTCCGTAATTGATAAGGGGGTGGTGTTAATACCCCAACAGTATATTTCTAACAGTATGTAGCATCAAGGATTTACGTCTATATCATCCGGGTATCATCACTCTGTAGTACAATAGAACAATATAGTAGTATTCATCGGCAATTCTATTACATGTGTAGGCGAATCAATAGTGCCGAAATATGTTAGGAATTGACGGTGACCGACGAAAAAAAAGAGAGTGGAACTCCTGGTATTCGAATCGTCAGCACTTTACACCATTCACGAAACGTAATTTAACACAGTGAATACACACAGAATTTAAATCCACGAATATGCCCTACTTAACTCAGAATTCGTCGATTTTAACTGTACAAGTCTTTCCAACGCTCCAAAGGACAACATTCGCCATATCTAGCCCACGCCGAACTTTCGAAAATACACTCAACCTTTAAAAATCAAAATCTACACGCCCGGAAATATCGTAATCTTTGCCGAAACTAGTATTATTTGTTTATCAAAGCCCCTAATACATGAATAAATATGTAGCAATTCGATGTTGATCTAACTCATGTTTTATGAAATTTCAAGAAGTGTTCAGGCTTCCACACATATGCCAACTATAGCCAGTGTCTATGATCAATATGTCCGTAGTGATGTTTCATGAGCAATGTCGCTGACACCTGTTGGTTGCCATAGATACGATAGTCTGTGCTTGTATAAGACGTTAGAACATGTAGGTTAGAGAAATGTGATAATATAGAACACGCACACCGCCACAGACACACACACAGACACACACACACACACTTATGAATTTTAAAGTGGCACAATTGTACACAAACTACAAACTATAGTTTTAATTATATTTAATTTCTGAGTATTAATTTGCCTTCTAAGATCATAATATTCTCTAAAACCTTTCTACTATCTTAGTACTGTAACAGTTCCTAGTCATTTCTCGACAAATCAAGGGATATTTGATTGAAATCGAATCTATATCACATGGGCGGTGGCAGCGGCGGCAATCATCAAAGTGGACATGAATGGCCGGCGCAGCTAGTAGTGCTACATACTTCATGAATATATATATTCACTTCTGAAAAAATAAACACTTAGTAGGTTTATTTTGATGATCATGATAAATTAATAGATTGATCAGAGCAGCGCCATAACTAACAACATCAATATATAGCAAACAAATCGGAAAAGATGCTGCAGTATTTTATCTTCGACTTGTGTATTGCGTTTGGTCATGTGATAGTAGTGAATCACTTGGGACAATTCAAATCTATTTCACAAAACAATATGAAGGGTGGAATAACAATAGTTGCTGCATAAATTGTCTCAAATTTATTCTTGTGCGCATATTCAGTTAGTCATTACAGCAATATGAGGCTCGTGTTATCATGGGGATCATGAATAATTTCATTAACTAAGACAATGGAATCACGACTGATTAAAAAGATGCCATCCGCTAGCTTATTCTGACAATTGAAGTTTTGGGAACGGACGAAGAACACTGCATCGAGCAAGTAAAAGTGAAGGTAGGGTTTACCACAATAATCTTTCATACATTTTCGTATTGAGATATTTTTTTTAATTTTTTGACAATTGTCATTTCACTGATCGTGGGTCGTGCACAGTCTTATTCCTTTAAAGTTGTTTGGTATATTAATGATCTATATTGCTTCTTTTTACTCTATCTGTTATTGTGCCTATTAATTCAATTACACGTAATGTACCCGAGTGGTTCATATATAGTTATACCTTTGAGAACAACAAATCATAGAAGTGAGAGTATATAAGAACATTATATTATTGAAAGTAAAAAAAACATAAGACATAGTCACTTTTCAATCATTAGTAAGAATTTGTTTTCTAAGTGTAAAAAAAAGTTCAAAAGCGTGCGGCAAAAAACATAATATCAATCGATGGGAAAAAAAGTAAATAATCAGTTGGGGTGTATTAGGGACGAGATCGATAGTTTAATGTAGGATAACAAACTAAATTCCGATTTTACTGTGGGGTTTGGGGGGAAGGGTGTGAGTCGTTTTAATTCTCATCCCACAAAATCGATTTTACTTGTAATGGATGTTTTGTACCCCTAGATATAAATATTTCTTTAGAAAATATTAAATTGTGTAATGGAAGAATGTTTGCCATAGTAAATACAGGACACTCAAATAAACACAAAGTGTCAACAAAAGAACTATTATGTTTTTGCTCACACCATGGACGTATAACCCACTTCCATTGAGAGAGAGAGAGAGAGAGAGAGAGAGAGAGAGAGAGAGAGAGAGAGAGAGAGAGAGAGAGAGAGAGAGAGAGAGAGAGAGAGAGAGAGAGAGAGAGAGAGAGAGAGAGAGAGAGAGAGAGAGAGAGAGAGAGAGAGAGAGAGAGAGAGAGAGAGAGAGAGAGAGAGAGGGAGGGAGGGAGGGAGGGAGGGAGGAGAGAGAGAGAGAGAGAGAGGGAGAGAGAGAGAGAGAGAGATACACATAAAAGGTAAAGAGCGTACAGAAATAGATCAAACAGAACGAATTTTCATATTGATGATTTCATCTGACAACAGCAGCTGAACGCCAATATCAAAGGCCTTGTAAATGCACGTACAGCTCTATAGTGTTGGAATAAAGTATGTTTACGGAGAGTCAATAAGCCGTCACAATGATGTTCATGCTTCTCATAACGATTATTGTTATATCTCACATTAGAAACAAACAAACACAGACACTGATAATACACACGGATACAAAATAATATATTTTGTCTTGTCTAATCTAACTTTTGATATATCAGTGATATTTACTTATTTTAATTGGGATAAAACGTAACATTTTCTATGTATATATGTATGTGTGTGTGCTATTAATTTCTGGATTCTTGCAATTGAATTATAAAAAAATTCGTTGCAGGAGCGTAACAAAAACATTATGCTGCCCGATTGACTGTCTGTTTCCACCTTGTTTCTGTAACATCGTGTACACAGTGATTGTTACTTTATATTACTAACAATGTGACATGGACAACTAATGAATCCGTGTCGTCTCCAGGCTTGGCTATTTCAGAATATGGATGCACGTGAAAGTACATATCAGTGATCTAGTCATAGATATATAAATTCATGTGTATTTTTCACTTTTACTATTTCAAACAATTTATTAGTCTAGGGCTTTGGTAGAACGTCTGTAAAAGTCTTGATCAGATCTAGATCGGAGTCACAATGAGATATAATAATGGGTGTCTAACCGGCTCCCTGTAGCGTAGTGGTTAGCGCACAGGATTAGCAGTCGGGAGGTCACGGGTTCGAATCCCACTGGAAACAGGGGATTTTTCTGTGACCGACCCAAACCCAGGGTGAGTGTTCTACAGACTCGATGGGTAGGCTGTATCACTCAGCCGTGTCTCACTCACAAGACGAGTGCGAATTTGGGGGGACTCCTGGAGTAATGACTCGAAAAGTCGGGGGCGATTACTCACACGGAGCCCGCAGGTGCTATGTTTGCCGGGCCTGGGTGACTCTGGGATAGCCTGTGGACTGACTGGGAAAGCCTTGACAGTTCCACAGCAACGTGATATAGAGCGTGCTACATAGCCCTGTCACGTAGTCCCAAACCCGAATGGATCTCTGTAGCATTTGTGTTTGTTTGTATGTATTTGTCTGCATAACAGAAAATCGCTGGGAGGAATTCCCAGCACAAAATTTAAAAAAAAAAAAAAAAAAAAAAAAAAAAAAAAAAAAAAAAAAAAAAAAAAAAAAAAAACAATGTGACATGGACAACTAATGAATCCGTGTCGTCTCCAGGCTTGGCTATTTCAGAATATGGATGCACGTGAAAGTACATATCAGTGATCTAGTCATAGATATATAAATTCATGTGTATTTTTCACTTTTACTATTTCAAACAATTTATTAGTCTAGGGCTTTGGTAGAACGTCTGTAAAAGTCTTGATCAGATCTAGATCGGAGTCACAATGAGATATAATAATGGGTGTCTATCCTGGGGTTTGCCTATTTAGTCGGACAACGGCCAAATTTGGTTAGACTAATAAGTTACTCTGTGCTTGAAAGCATTCATTGTAGCATAGATCGATCTTGGAGGGGAATCCAAGATCTATCATCGCAGCATGTTATGTCGCCCTATTAGCCAACAAAGAAGGCAGCATGTGCATGACAGGTCATATACTTGCCGCAGACTACTTTCTGTCGATCTGACCATACCATTGTAAACATAATAAGCACGTCACTCATTCGATATTGTTAATTTTTGGATTGCGAATAAAACTGACCACAACATTCATTACTGATCATGAGATTCGCAGAGCGACTAGTAAAATGTACGAGCTCGTATATATAGGCTAGAATATCATGAGTGTGTATCTGCCCGCTGATTGGTAAGAAACAATACAAACTTTCAAAGGTCTGCGTTCTTCGCATATATAAAATATATAAATTCGGTGATAGAGACTTTCACTTTTGCAAATGTATTTTTAATAGTTTGTGTCAGGAACTGAGGGCGCAACGCTGGTGTAAATATTGAAATTGCAAGGTTCAATTTGATAATGACGTAAATACGAATTCATGTAGGTATGTCATTATAGAAGTGCGTCAGAGTTGATTTAAGTTAATGTTTTTTTTCGATTGTTTCTTTTGTTATGCATTTTTCTTTATTTTTTTGCCAAAAGAAATTTAAACATCTAACAATGCACTTGGTATTTGGCCTTTGTGATGTTAAACCATAGGCGTTGGTTAAACTCACTGTCATGCGTATAAATTAGTCGTGATAACTCATTTCGTTTTGAACACCTACGGACGTGTTTAATAAGACCACCTGTCATCTATCCTTGCTTTACAAGTACTTGCGATAAATACACTTTAGGGACATCCGATTGGGCCATTGTTATTATTCATTATAGTTGAGGAGATTAACATCAATTACCAACGCTTTTTAATTCCACCCACGCGAATAAGTTATAATGCATACTTAATTATCTTGTCCAGCAACGAGTTCATCTACGTTTTCTTTGTAACTGTAGCAGATTTCACCCCTGTAACAGGCTAGGTTCCGTGTCTGAGTTCATGTTTAAAGGTGCGAGTGAATTTTGTTTTTATATTTTGTATTTGATATAAAGATTTAGTTTTAATATTATACACGTAGAATCATTTACAGGTGTTTAAACTGGCGTTTAGCTGTACACATAACATGGAATGAAAAAGCAATGAATTTGCATTTGGTAGTGCGGACACCTATAATAATACGGGTTCTAAAATCAGTGCCTCCATTCCGAGTCGACAAGAACACGTTGAATTTGTATATAAAACGTAATAATTCACGAGGCATGCCGTGAAATAGTCGGTAGTGATCATTGTGAGTGACAGTACACGTACACGAACCAGCTTGTGCAACCATATTGAATATATAATGAGCACTGCATATATAAGAACAGGACTCGAAAACAAACATTCACTGAATATGTATATCTGACACCACACTTCATGTACTTATGGATAAAATTGAGCACTTACTATTTGAAATATACAATATAGCTTTTTTAAGTTATTGAACACTTTGTAGCAAATATAGCTTTGGTTGATTGATGTTGCAGGTATTGCAGGTTTGAAATTATAAACGAAAGTTAGCACGTTGTGGAAGAACCACAATCCCTCAATAAGGCTTAACAAAAATTAGGTTGGATGATTACCTCAAATATCCTGACAAGTAATTGTACATTATACAGCAACATTCTGTGTTTTTCTTCTGTCTGCTTCCAATTGTATTTCGCTGATTATGCACTCATGTTAGAGACGAGATCAATTGTTCAATACAGGATGAACAACAATTTTTTACAGGGTGGTGGTGGTGGTGGTGGTGGGGGGGGTTAATTGTAATGGATCTGTTTTGTACCCCTATATGCACATATTTCTTTAAAAAATGTCGTCAAATTGAGAAATCATGATTTTCGCTATAGTAAATGCGTGTTACTAAAATAAAGTAGTGTCAACAAAAGAGTCTACTATTTTTCCTCATGACATACTCACTTTGTATTCACAGTACTGCATATTACTACATACTGATTTGAAATTGATTGTGCGGTCTGAAACAATTTTCAGTTTTGGCCTTATTGAGAAAAGGGGTAGGGGACTGAGGCCTAATTAAAAGAATTATTTTTTTATCCTACAATGAACTATTGACCTCGTCCCTTTATATGTATGCAAATTGACGAAAACATCATAGTCTTCCAGCGTCGTGACTATTGCCATATATATCGGCTGAGTTGTAATCGTGGATATTTCGCTCACAAAATGAAAGAAAAAAATACCACTTTCAAAAAAGGGAACAAATATCATCATCAACAAAGTCAACAACAACAACAACAACAACAACTAACCAAAACAAGTTTTATGTACTCTACACCCACCTGTGTTTGTACAGTTGATGAGCCTCCAAGTTTTGTAGAACATATCGATCGCCGAGGGCGCTAGTTTTAACTACAAAAAAACATAACTAGGTGCATTTAAGGGGAGGAGGTGGGGGGGGGGCGCTAATGAGATAATGGGAGGGCACAAACAATTAGGGTGGTCGGGGAGAGGGCTTGAAATTATTTTGGTCTGGAAGGGGCTACGAAATATTTTGCTGATGATTTGAACAAAATGAAACCTTAGAGTGGTCGTTTACCGAGTACATGTGCAGAATCTCTCTCTCTCTCTCTCTCTCTCTCTCTCTCTCTCTCTCTCTCTCTCTCTCTCTCTCTCTCTCTCTCTCTCTCTCTCTCTCACACACAGACACGTACAGAAACACACGCATATATGTAATATATAATCTCTCTCCCTCTCTCGCTCACACACACACTTGTAAAATGGTATTCAAGTATACTATTGAGTTCATTAATGTGTAAGGTATTAAATGTTATGCCTCTAAATGGCCTCTCTTGTGTACCGTTTACCGTATACCGTTTCTTTGCACATATGCAATTTTGTTTGTAGCGTGGGGGGGGGGGGGGTACGATCTTTGTTAGGTACATTTCGGGGTGAGGATGAAATGTTTTGAGAGCGCGAAGAGGCTGCGAAAGTTATTTTGACCAACATATTTTCTCCTCATCCCCCTGTCTGTAAATTCTGCTCGTTGCCTAAGGGTATGTGTAGTTGGTAGTATTCAACAAAATTGACAATCGAAATTATCATTTAAACTGTCGAATTGAAAATGTACTTAATTTTGGTAATGTATTTAAATAAAACGCCAAATGATACACATTCATCCACGTAAATAGTGTAGGTAGCAATGTCATTGGCATAATTTACATAATTTGCAAAGTACCAAGTGTTGACGACCAATGACGGAAATACGTACGTGGAATTTTCCGTGACAATGTGCCGGGATAGATAAACATTCATGTCATTATGATTTACATAAATGGTAATTTTCAACACCATGTGGCTCAGCAGACCGAGTACTGACTGTGCGATTTTGAAAACAACGTCCAGATACCTGACGCCAATGCGTACATTTTTCATCTCTTTACCGGGTAAAGATAAGCAGACGATCACGAATCTCGTTTACTTTTGTCTGTAGTAGGTAAGCAGAATGATTTATCTGTCAACAATCAACAGGTGTAGTCTCTGGGCAAATTTATATTGCGTGAACGTGACTACGTGCATGTATTACTCCGAGAAATGGTAAACACCAGAGGTCAACAACCTCATACTGATTAGTCGATGAGACGTTCGGAGTGTATTATATCAACTTTCATCACCAGGGAGAACTTGATTTATTCAAAAAATCTTCGTGACGTGTATGCGTGGATAATCACTCAGTGATCTAGCCTATTCCAGTACAGTATTTCCGGTTCTTTTCATCTAGCTAACTGATGCGGTTTCGTTAGACAGAGCAAGATGTAAATAAGATTATAAATCGCCTACAAATTATAACACTAGATTGGTAGGCGGTAGAAACTAAATATGGAACTTTCAATGTCAACGTATGCCTTCTGAACCAATGTATTCATACTAATACCAGGGGTTTCACGTCTGAATTTCACAGCTTTTGAATACACACACACACTAAAAAGCAAAAATATTTTGTTCGGCCTTTCCAGGTGCACGACATTCTGCTCCCTGTTGTCAGAACAAATATTCCGTCTGCTTTTTGTGAAAAAATGTAATTTCTCCTTTGTACGTATAGAAATCATAATTTCTGAGAAATCGAACATGTATTGAACATGAAAAAGATACAACAAACAAGGCTGCTATTCAAAAACTCTACTCACAACAGAAATATTTATGCAGAATTCTGAGTCGAAGAGCTGAACAATACAAGTCAGGGTTTAATAGGGAATTTGGAATTTTAAGACGTCCAATGACTCCGATACTAATCACATGGAATAGTGAATAATACTACCCCCCTGTTGTGTTTACTCGCAGTGGCATATCGGCATCATCGCGAAAACCGAGACATCTACCCCACAAGGTACGCAAGACGCCAGCAACCACGTAGTAGAAGATAGTGAGTATTATCTCGGGAGTCTATTTTGAAGATGTGTAGGCTGATAGTATCGAAATAAGTACACAAAATAAGTTATTTGGCAAAAACCGACAAAAAAAGAAGAAAAAGAAGAATGGATTTACCTGTTCTAAAACAATACATCAAAGAAATGCCCAGTAATTAAAACAATGCTAATTTCCTTTAATTGAGTAAGCCAACTTTGCGTTATTCACTTGTATTGCAATCACGCAATTGGAACAGGTATTTTGGGCAGACATTACGGGTGTTCAAATTAGGCATATGGGTCGAGCATCTCGCTGACCAGAGCATATTATTCCAGTCATGGACAGTGCCGTAAAATGGACAGTACCGTAAAAAATCTTGTTGTTTTACGACGACTTAGAGCCAACTCTCACCTTTTCCCCAGTTCAAAGAGTCTAGGTCAGCCTGGCTAGGATTCGTCATATTTGTTCCCAGTGCAAGTGGGTGGTTAAGACCCAACAAACAATTTTATTTTTATCTTTATCATTTTATTTATTCATTACTCTTCATCACAGGCAAAACGTGATTTACACAATATATTAACAATGGAACTAGACAAGACAGAAAAAACATACATATCACAAAAAAGTAGCAACTAGCAAACAATAAAAATACAACTATAACAACAAAAGATAACCTGTGAATGGAATGAACAAACAGGTGCCGAGCACCTCTACTTGTGTCCAACCAACATAAAAAAATCAACTAAAATGAATTAACAGAGCAAATTTGCAAACACAGAAAATGATAACATAGACATTGACATCAACAAGTTTTGCAGTCACGACATTTACAAACAGACGACCATGTACAAAAAAACCCCAGATGGTTCAAAAGAATTCATAAATTTCTGGTGATAAAACGATGAAAGCTCAGATTTAAAAGCAGAGACACTCCCCACGTGTCTAATATCGTGACTGAGCAGATTCCAGAGGGGTACAATTCTATTAAAATATGAATTTTTAAATGACTCTGTCTGGGTAAAAATTGCCCTTTGAGTTTAAGTTTATCAGTCGAAAACCTTGTGTTGGGGGTAATCCCGTTCAACTGAGGCCACCGAAAAATCGCTGCGTGAACGCATACAATAGGTTAAAATAATGAATACTCAAGGGTTTCCTAACACTATGTGTTGTTACAATAGAGTAGACGATTTACTATAACAATAAACGAATTGTATCATACATTTTAAAATGAAATTATGTTAGAAAGCAATCTGATATACTATTTAACATGATGTCAAAACGCACAATTGTCTCAAAGCATATACCTTGCAATGCGATAAGAACAAAACTATGCATGGTTATTAACAATACATCTAACGTCTTATTCAACAGGTGATCCCGTCAAGCAGTTTTCCTGTCCATTTTGAATTCGTTTGAAGAAGAATTTGGAACCACTGAAAGGTAGACCCACCTCCTCCCTAAATTAATTTACATCCATGATGTATGCAATCGCTTTAATATTTCACCACGCTTTTAGTCGTGGAAATCACATGCTATATACAGCCAATTATACCATGCACAAGCCAAATTATTGTCTTTGAACAGAAAATATGGATTAGAGACCCTTGTCGTTCTACATATACGTCATCAGAGCCCGTGTCTACGTCACTGGTTCTGTGGTACTCGAAACGTTCCAAATCTCTGTTGATTTTTCCGATTTTTTTCATAAATTATGCTTGGGGAAAGGCATAATTGTTTTATGCCCTAAAGATTCCTTCATTCGGCCGGAACATACTCCTAACTTGACGATTATGTCAATTCTCGTCTAGCGACTCGTAATGACAAGGCCCACTTAGGTTACTTGTACTTTCCTTGGCTGAACGAATTGGGTAATAATATCTAAATGTACACGCTAGTAGTTTTTTAAGAGTTTCAAACGAAACGGTACAACACGACAGGCAGTCACAATAAACTCGTTACAATATAGATTGCTTAGACTAAACTATTCCTCGCTGATCTGTTTTGGCATAACCTTATATCACAAAAGATGCCCGCCTGTGAATACTCGAGACGGTATCATAATTTTTTTTATTGCAACACATTTAATGTGTCGTATACTTTACACCTTACTAAACCAACTCTTGAATGTATAATATAATATAAAGTAAAGTGTCATTTTCCACAGCCTAAAGCCACAATCAATTTATCAAAATATATATTATAAAAGAATGTGAGAAGGCAACAGGAAAAATAATACTTAATTTTGCAACGTATATCTGTCAAATTGATATAGATTTTTCACGACAATTTTTTTTATACGTTCCGAGAGATTTAACCACATCTAGTCCTTCCATTGTCAAGATTCAAACAAAGGGCGAATGTTACTTACTGAATATTTTAAGTGATTCTTGTATTGATAAGGGATCTAGATGACACACACAAAAAACATTAATAAATAAATGTACCGAATTAGTCTGACATGACCCCAAGTTACCAAAGTATGACACAATCTGCGATCAGCGACACATATATCCATCGAGTAACATGGCACTTGACTTGTAGCCAGAGCACAACATGACTTTTGACCTGTGGCATGTAGCAAGAATATGACATGACCCTTGCCTATGACATGACTCACAACTTGTAGCCCGGGTGTATTATGCTGTTTGTGTGTGTGTGTGTGTGTGTGTGTGTGTGTGTGTAATCACAAAAGTCTATGTTAAACATAAGAGTTCATAATAAACTGATATAGCTTTTTGTCTGTTAACAATTAATTCATTATGTATAAATAAAACAAACGCTTGTCAATTATCCAGCATTACATTATAATATGCAAATTTTGTAATGAGTAATTGTAAGTTAACAGCGCAAAGTTACATGTTGTATTTTTGTATATATCAGCAAGTGATGACCAACAGTTACGTACTTTTACAATTGTTCTTTCTCTGTTTTTCATTCTACCGATAGATGCCGTTTAAAGAAGGAACCTTGAGCCGTGCAATGTTCGTAGTACTAATGGTACTCGCAGTTGAAGTGTTTTGCCTTCATGCCTACGCCAACCCACAGGAAAATTTCGCAGACGACGTAGAGGATGATGAGATATTGACAATGATAAGCAAGAAATTTGATCAAAAGAAGTTAAACCCTCACAACTACAAGTGTAATCGTTCTTGCGACCAATGTATGAACTTCTGCGCAGAGTGTTTCTTTAACTTCAGTTACCTGAGACCAGATAAGAGAAGATATGACTTGAAACGCTGTCTGAGCAAATGTCTTATTTCCAACGGCAAATCAATAGATAGAAATTGTATGCTTTATTGGCACTAGTACTCTGTGCCATAAGCTGAAAAAAACCCCGTCAAACCCCCTCTTTTGTTTAGCCAAATCGTGAGCAAACGAGTTCTGTATTCGTTTTGACAATATGAGTACATGCAGGATAAAACTCTAGAGTATATCAATAGCACAGCTGCATTAGAGGGACGCAACTCCTATATTATAGAATAGATTCTGGTCATCAGAAGAGATAAGGAGTTGGTCATTTTTCTTTTACATATTTTGCAAATTTTAATACTGGTGTATTTTGAAATTACAACTAAGTCAGACTTAGCTCAGGGGCAAAGTCAAATCATGGACTTAATCATTTAAATATCGAAGTGAATTTGAATTTCTTCTGTAAATGGTCTCCAGTCAAACAAGATTACCAAGCTTCAGATCTTTTCTTTTGAAAATTTTGCATAAGAATACTAACAGACGACACATACGTCTACATGGAAATATGTCATCACTAGTTCAGTGACCTCATTTGTATGAATATTTGTGTCAGAGGCTAC
>NC_135550.1:15714483-15726983 GCF_964340395.1 Glandiceps talaboti
TATGCTTCTTAGTTGAACCTCGCAATACGTGCGCTTTCAAAATTCGTTAGAAGTAAGGCAATATCACATATCCATTATACAAGCCGCCTGTCTTTCCACCTTATATTGGACGGAAAAAAAAAAAAAAAAAAAAAAAAAAAAAAAAAAAAAAAAAATATATATATATATATATATATATATATATATATATATATATATATATATATATATATATATATCAGTATCAAGCAAGATACACAGGAGCTTGCTCATGTGTAAAGGCTTCTGTATATCTTGCTTGATACTGTGTTATTTATACCGCTCTACATACATATGTATTGAGCACTGTTTACTCAAGCATAGACATTTTACATATACTGAGGTAATGTATATATATATATATATATATATATATATATATATATATATATATATATATATATATATATATATATATATATGGCTTTCCCAGTTTACAGACTTTTATTTATCTAAGAATTTTCTACTTATCATGTGTTGTGTTTTTACTGTTAGTCGCCGTTTCGTAGCAAATTGATAAAGAACACTGTAAATCTGGATTCGTGAAAGATTACTAAACATACTGTATAAAATTTACTGTGCTTGGAGAGAGAAAATACAATATATATATAATATTATATATATATATATATATATATATATATATATATATATATATATATGTGTGTGTGTGTGTGTGTGTGTGTGTGTGTGTGTGTGTGCGTGTGTGTCTGTCACGGTGGAAAATATTAAACATAATATTTATTGTGAAATCGCTCCTATATAAACCTAAAGAGAAACCGAGAGAATATAAGGGTGAAGGGATCGGAGTATGCATAAAGAAATACAGGCAGTAGGCAGGAGAAAACAGAAAAAAACCAGATAGGAGATATAAAGTAGAAAGAAGGAGAGGTAGAATGGGTTGGGGGTTATTAGAATGAAAGTTCGCATCACTATTGTTGCGGAGGAATCTGCGAAGAAAAATAATGCAACTTCTTCTCACATATTTAATCGCGTCCTTTGGATATACAGCCTACACTGATTATAGATCAACTGAGTAACTGTAATTGAACAACTCAATGAATCATTTATAATGGTTTATGATACATTTGTACTTACATTGAAAACAGACTGGATCATGGTTAATGCTCTTAAATCAGTAATCCGTCTGAACTGATGTACTAGGTTAGATATAGATCCTTAAGAGAAAATAGCAATGCAAGTAGCTTCTGGCATGCTACCTGATTATCTGTATATCCCCTGGTTCCATGTTCGCATTAGTAGATTTCTTTACCGTAAATATACCTACCTGTCTTCTTCCAGCAAAAACCAATGTGACTTGTACATGGTATGTAAGCAATCATTAAATACAGATGACAGTACCCACTCGTCAGATATTCATTAAAAATACATGAACATATATGTTGTGATAAAACTTAAATGGTATCTTTACTAGACAACTGTACTGCTTATTTAATGTACAGTAACATATTTGAATCAGAGTGGGCAGGGTGAAAAATACTTCTATTTGTGTATTCCTACTGTAAAATGTCACAAGTCACTATCATAAACTACTACTACTACTACTACTACTACTACTACTACTACTACTACTACTACTACTACTACTACTACTATATGCATGCATGTATGCATGTACTCATACATACGTACGTACATACATGCATACAAACATACATACATACATGCATACATACATACATACATACATACATACATACATACATACTATTACATACATACATACACACACATACACACATACACACATACGTACATACGTACATACATAAATACATACATACATACATACATACATACATACATACATACATACAGAACAGACAGACAGACCAGACTGGGGAATCAATCGTAGATATGTCAAGTGAATATTAAAAACAAACAATTAGATTTCTAGAATGCAGACACGGCATCTGATGATGCTATAGTTATAGAGATCTAGAGGCCAGTAATGACGTAAACGAAGAGACGGCTAAAACACAAAAAACTATTTTGCCAAGAGGAAAGACGACTTGAAATGAAAAACAAGAAAAATTACACAGAAGCTTTCAGATGCCGTCCATTAGAACAAAATGAATGGGTAAAGAGAGATGCTCTAGCCTTACCTAGCAGAAATATGTCTGTAACCTTAATATATGGGATATGGGATGTCAGCTGAGTGCTTATTAAACGTGTGAACAATACTCATATTAAAGCAGTCACTGTCTATAAGATATTTCTGATGTACTTAGATATTCATATATATATTTAGATATATTAGGTTTGAATATTAGATATGAATAGATGCTGATAATGATGATGGTGATGGTGGTGGTGGTGGTGGTGGTGGTGATATTTATGATGATGATGATGGTGGTGGTGGTGGTGGTGGTGGTGGTGATGATGATGATGGTGGTGGTGGTGGTGGTGGTGATCACGACGACGACGACGATGATGATGATGGTGGTGGTGGTGGTGGTGGTGGTGGTGGTGGTGATGATGATGATGATGATGATGATGATGATGATGATGATGATAATGATGATGATGATAACGCCATCGTTTCAGTAATAAGTATGAATGTGACATCGATTTGATTTGATTGCAGCCGTGTATCATTATACGTTGCTATAAGCACACGATTCGCGTGCCTTTCGTTATTGTTTCCAGCCTTGCTTGTTGACAGTGTTATTACCGTGTGGGCAACTGTCAACATGAATAACGTCTTTCGTGAATCAGCGAATACTGAGCTCGTTTCTCAGTCAGTAAGGTAGTTCACAGATAAAGTTCTGTTTTCTGTTTTAAAGAACCGCTGTCTTTTCCTATCAATTAAAACTTCGAACGATGTCTAGGATGCCCCATGGTTTGGAACGTTGACGGACACTCCACTGAGCGCCTCGGGCCAATTGGTGTTCGATGGTGACATGTATTCCCTCGAATCATGGTGGCCGTGACAGGGCACGCATTAAATACTTTAAATCGTGCTTCTTCTGAAAAGCCCCCTGACTGGTTCATGTATGCTTCACCGAAGCATATAAAGACATGGTCACATAATTTTCTTTTCATTCGAAAGCATAGTCGTTTATACATACATACATACATACATACATACATACATACATACATACATACATACATACATAAATACATACATGCTTGAAGGAACTAAAGTCATATTTAATATACTTTTTTTTATTCTCAATCGAAAGCTTAAAATTCTCATGGATATTTGGTTAATATCAATCAATCGTTAATTTATACGACATGATGAAAATCTATGATTTTCTGAAAGTGATATTATGTTTCGCAAAGCTAGGTTTAAGGGGAAAACAGACTGCTCTATTATCGTGAACATATCTTTTTTTTAAAGCTATTCTGTTAATTATTCTACATAATCCATAACTCATCTCTACTCGTGACTTTGTGCACCAGGTCAAGGCGTAAATAAGTACTGCAATGTACCAATTCATCATTTGGACGGTCTTCAAATAATGATATTGACCTCTGATGCTGTAACTTTTGGAGAAAAATACTATTGACTTGATAGGAGCAGGGGGGGGGGTGTCAGAGTGCGTGGGAGTTCAGCATTGCTAACGGCTGCCTGTAATCTAGAATCCATGGTTACAGTACAGCAAATAAACAAACATCTTAAACATATTCTGACATCTTATTTCATTACGTTTCTTTTCAAGGGGTGTCTGCAAGGCTCTTGTCAACGTAATTTCGAAGCACATGACAATAACAATTCCCTCCTCCATACCATCAAGATTACACATCTTTCGTTTTTGACACTGTATAACTAATTAAATAGATAATGTAAAATAGACAAAGGAGTAGTGCATTACCTAAATACACACCCAACTTTCTTACGTCTTTTAAATGAACCGTTTTGCGATAATATCTGGTTCACACTTAGAGATTTCTTTCAAATCAAGGGACTAATTTGATTACTCGGGGATTGATGTAGCACTATATAGCTATAGAACTAACAGTTAAAAGTCCCAGATATTGACACGTATGATTTACCACTGACGTCATCTTCATTAGCAATCGCCGGTACAACGTTGCTACATCAAAGGACAATCAGTTGGGACAATTATAGATTCTACTAGTGACGTACACGTTCCGAATTCACCCCGACAAGTCAACATGGCACTCCCCTTGGGATTTGGATTGACGAAATCAGATAAATAACAAATGCTTTATTAGATGTTGCCAACGCAACAAAGAAGTAGAAAGATTCTTTTCAATGCAGCTGATTATAACCCATATGTAATACACAACTTTTCAACATCACCAAGTATCAGGAATCGTTCCCTTTCTGAATTCCACCATAGACCCTCCCTCTATGATTCCACTCAACGTAATCCGCGGAACCTCGGCAATTATCAACCTACCTTGATTGTAATCTCTCTCCTGCCCCGGTAAAGCATAGGCTAGGCTGACATTAAACATAGAAATCAGCAATTGTGTCAAATGTCACAAGAATGATATCGCTTTGAATATCACTACATTACGTCATACTTGACACATCGATCTCAATCAGATTAATTGATTTATACCTTCTTCTTTGCATGACTTAAGACAAAAGGATATTTCTTGCCGTCGGCATAGTATAGCTATAGTTGGAAGGTAATAGATTTGTAGCATTAAAATGCAGGTATTTACACTTTACGTGCCGCAAAAGGGAATTACATGAAAAAAACAGATACTGTGCACTTATGTTTGATAGAAAGGACGAACACGACCAATTTACAATGTTGTAACATCTTACAGAAATGCTTTATTTGAGTTTCGAACATACCTTTTCTAATCAACGTTATGGGACCCGAACAAACGCAAATGACATATGTCGTGGACACGACTTTCATACGGTTACCAATTTAAGATATTCTCAGTTGATACAAGAAGAATTTCACGAAATTTGTATTCTCTAGAGTATTCTACCTGTACAGCGCCTTTGAACTCTACGTCGGAGTGAAACTGGCTCTTTAATAATTGACTGATTGGTAAAAAATGTACAAAACTTAAAATTTTCATTGTCTGATTATATTCACGATATCTTTGACCAAAAATATCTGTCAGAACACTGATCTATCGTTCATCTGGCTGCATATTGCATTTAGGAATAGACTATTCGACATTAAGACATGCTAACAGCCGCTAACAGGAGGCCTGTTTTGAGTTTCTATGCAGACCGTAACAGAGTAGAAATTAAATGAGCGTTGTATATCAACGTATAGGTTCATTACAAATGTAATCCTAACTTCTTGTCTGTCTCATCGGCATGTGGTTCCGTCGAAAATCTTACAATCAGATTGTCTACACCGCTCTGTAAAAACTGTCTTACTCACAGCAGTGGGAACTGAAAATATCGACCCCCCTACTGTACTACTACTACTACTACTACTACTACTACTACTACTACGTATACTACTACTACTACTACTACTACTACTACTACTACTACTACTACATAACTACTACTACTACTACTACTACTACTACTACTACTACTACTACTACGACGACGACGACGACGACGACCACCACCACCGCCACCACCACAACCACCACTACTACTGCAACATTGCAAATATTGTGAATACTTTATGGACTGTATAGTATAGTGAACCACAAGGAGGATGGGGTTGGAACCATGTAATACTGTTCACGAAGCAAATTACGAATCAAATTAGCATAGATAAAATCCCTCTTTCATATTTACGCAAGGAGAACCTCAATTTACGAAGTACGGAGACAAAAACTTAATCGTTCCGTTTGATAACCGGACTTAAAGTGAATGCCATTAATGTTCATGGAATACGTACTAATACCTAAGCATTTCTAGCCATTACCCTAAGGAATATGTGTACCAAATTTCGTCGAATTGAGTTAGCCGTTGTTTTGAGAAAACGATGACACGCAGGCAGGCAGACAGACAGACAGACAGACAGACAGACAGATAGACATACAGACAGACAGACAGACAGACAGACAGAAAAAATACGAAGAGGCGATTACGAGTTACTGAATTACCCCTTGTCCACCCTCTACAAACACAGACATCATCGACGCAGTTGACTTTTCTTTTATAAATTGGCGACATGTGTACACTTCAATGCATGGCATCATTAAATGTTGTTTTCCGTCAACAAATTGCCACGGGATAGGTTACTTCCTAAGACGTAGAGAACAGTGATAGTTAGGTTCACAACGGGTTCATTTTGTGATGAGGTCATCTAAACAGACAACTTTTAGACATTCAAATAATCGTAAATATGAATATCGCGGTGTGAATCAAGGAACAATAAAGCTAAAGTTTACTGATGTCAGATACAAGGCCATTTTTAGACAAAAGTAAAAAGCCTAACGCTTTAAATCAAAGTACAGATTATGACATGTACGTTTATCTGTTATATACGAAAGAAATCTATCTGTTATATTCGAAGATGAAGTAAACCGCTGGATTTTTCTCAAATGCGAAGTCACTGCATAAGTTTGTCATTCAAAATACCGAAAAAGGGTAATCTCCCTACCTGTATCTTGGTAGTTACTAACATGTACAATAACACAGGCCCATATCATAATAATTTAACAGTTTCGTAACTCTTTTTATCTCTACATAATTAAAATGAAATCGTCAGAGATATGACTACGTGCAGATATTGGCAGAACCACCACAAGGTTCACAATATAAATTTCAAGTACCATTACGTATGTTCCTGCAATGTTCATAAATTTGCATATTTTTTTCTAACCAGTGTAACTCTACATGCAAGTCCCTACCTTCATGATATCGCAGCGACGAAAAACAAAGCACCCAATTGCAAGATGTTCAGTGTGTTTCTACGTCACATAAAACATGGCACATTACATATTTATTGACATTCCTTACATTTTTCTGTATATAAAGATACGTTCATGGTAGAAATTTTAGAAAACGATTTGAAATATGAAAAATCATTAGAAGCATTGAGCATTGTCTTTTTTGTGCCTTGATAAATTACATACACGTATTGGTGACAGTTGAATATTATAGATGAGTTGCTTTCCTGTGTAATACAACTGAACTTTGAAGCATGCTTAGCACAGGTTTATGGATTACGTTTGTCGCCCATTTGTCTAAGATGACAGACTGAAAGGCGATCAGTTCATATCTGTCTCTGCCCTCATGAATTATCTCTGTTATTCAGTCATACATCAACATTGATATGGCTATGACACATAACTTCGTCATGTTTACAGTGTTCTTATATGATCTAAATTTCGGTTTAAGTGGAATGCTTGGTACTACATTGTCATGGAAATAGTGGGATTGAATATTGTATATTTTTCTGAACGATTTAGATTTGTCAAACATTTGTCTTCGCTCAAAACATTTATTTTATTATTTTTACATTCCAAGTATTACAATTTAAATTTTATATTTCACCTTACCTTTCACCCACCACACAAAAAAAAATACACAACAAAATATCCATTTATTGTCATCATATTCTACCCTTGTTTCTTTACTTGTAAGAACACATCCCCATCTTTAGAAACCATGACAAATCTAACCGAAATGACGTGATAGGCACATACATGTTCACAAGAGTTCAACATCATGGGATGACAGTGCAGTTAGAACTTCGAAACTTTCCTGACAAATACGAATCAATCATTAGACAGTTCAGGAGGTCATTGGCAAACCGAATCGGTAAATCAATCATCGTGTAAATATAGAGAAACATGAATAAGGAATCAGCGCAGAGCAAATGTTTCGGCCCCAACAGAGAAATATCAGGTCACGCGATAAATGACGTAATCTAAGCGTAACTGAGTGTAGATAATTAGTGTGTTCTACGTCATCATGATATAATGAACGTCATCTCTATTTGCGAGTATTGACACCAATGATAATTCAATGAACTGATACTTGGCAGCGATTACGTAATTGTTATCTGCAATGTTATTTGTTTGGATATATAATGATGTGCTAAAGTGAAAGATAACTACACCAATGCCCTAGGGGGCCAATTGATGGTTCTCTATTACTCCTCGAAAGAAAACATTGAAGGTTACTACAAAATATCAGAGATACGGTAAAAAGCAAAGTAATATGGGCGAAGAGGGTATTGAGATGCATGTTACGAATGGTGTTCACTAGTTTCGGCTAGATTGGTGACACATTTAAGATATAGATGGTATGATCTGTGACAAACAACATTGGTAAGGCATGGAAAGGGTGTCTTTCTGAACGCGGGACATTATATACACTATCATGACTTGTGTTTTGTTTATGAACGATTAACAGATATTCAGTTGGAATGAAGTATGTATCGACTGTTATATTGAATATTATGATCAATATCATATCAATGAACTACATGTACTTTGCATATAATTTTATATGCTATTTTTTGAAGAGATACATAGTAAAATCATAGTTCACATCAAGCTGAATACAGAAATTCGAAATGCTTTGCATACATAAAATAGCTAATTTGCATAGATAAGTCCTTTACACAATCATGGCAAATGTCATCAATAGAATGTCTGTTTTCTTTTGAATTCAGATTCAATTTCATCAAATAATTGTCCCAGCGGTTGACACGTATATTTGGGTCATACTAATGTAAGGTAAATAATGATCACGATATACATTATATATGGCTATTAAATTTAATATGTAATGATGTAAATATCATGTCTCCCACACATATAAGAAACTTTATACATCTAACACTTTATTTCATACCTTTTACTCGTTTTTTTTTCAAGCACACTGCAATCCCATAGGGTATGATTGTAGCTGGCTGACAATTCATTAACTATTCCACTCTGCGACACCATCTAATATCTAAACAGCAAACTATATTAAATATACAAAATAGAGATATCACGACACTATTCTTTCCAGGAACATGGGATTCATTATCACCTCGTACTAAAATCTCTTTAACAGTTGTATACATGTGAAATGGGATATAGATCTAGGTCTAGGCAATTTGTGGTCATTTATTATTTAAGTAACTGAGATACATGCAATGTTATGAGCTGATTTGTCACGATGTTGAGAGTTGTTTGTTAATAGGGGATTTAACATGTACTATTTAGCTGATTCACGTAATCATAAATTCTGTAACGGTACTTGACATTGAAGGTTTATTTTTCTCATATTCCAACGCAATATGGATTCGACAATCATGCACGATTTATTACAGTATTGAGATGGTCTGTTTTCAATATCATTTTAATACTTATTATACACAAGGGAATATCAGCGTACTGCATATTGTATCATCGGACTTCTTAGATCTGATCAATGAAAACAATTATTGATAATTCCTAAATAAGTTTCATTGTTGATTCCCAATCCTTCAAAAGGGTAAACTGACTAAATATTAATTTTTCATCACCGCGTAAGATAGACTTTTAATTTCTAATACGGGATCGTTTTTTTGAATATATAAAATCTGTTCCATAGTCCACGTGGATTTAGTACCATGAATTTTAATAAGGACACAGCGGATGTGCAGTGAACTTATAAAAAGTACGCTAACCCTATTCGAGATAAATGTTCATCATGGTCAAACAACCATTATGAGTGAATTTGCAACAATTACAACTACAGTGTACAAATATTGATTGTCCTGAATTAAGACAAAGTCTGCACAGTAGCGGATTACAGGACTGTACATACTTTGATATAATGGATTGCAAAAAATGCATTAAAAATGTGCAAGACCAAGAGTATTATCATTTCAAAAACATTTATTTTTCGAACTTTATTGCATTTGAATTTAAAAATCAGCCATAGATAGTAACACAAAATTGTCACTAACAATTTCAGCAAAGTCTCTGACAAACAGTTTAGAGAAGGCTTTGGGGTTGACATTTCATCCAAACCATCGTAGCAAAAACCAAAACATATATCCATAGTTTCAGCTATGAGTTTCAAGTATAGTTGTATACCATGAAAAGGGTAAACACAAACGATCTAATACAATAGTAAAGGTCACACCTACTTTCCATGCTGTCACTACAGTCGCAGCACATATTGACTTTATGCAATCGATGGTATATCAATGCTAGCTGCTAGGAAGTCGGTCGAAAACATCGGAAACAAACTGCATAAAGCCTTAGTTCTCATAAATCAAAATTGACAACACGGTCCGTGTCTCTCGCAACGATTGTGGCATACATAAATTGACATTAACCCTAATCCTGCCACAGCCATTATATTTTACAAGAACTTGACGTGACGACGGTTAACATTACGTAGCTTAATTTAATGGTATCGAACTAAGCAAAAGTTCAGTTTGTTATACGGCAACGATAATATGTCAGTAGCCGTCTGTTGTAAGCCGAACTCTTTTTTTTTGCGATGCCAATGATGTGAATGGGGCATATTTAACTATACGTTCAGACTATTTTAATGGTGGCATGTGTGATCACTTCAATGATCTTTTGTATCTCTAATACTGACTGCTTCAAATCTTGTGTTATCAGGAGAACCGAGGATAGCGTTTTCGAAGTCGTAACAAACATATTCTATCTAGTAATAAAGCATATGCACTCTATCCTGCCTACTGCTGCCACGCTGACATCTACTGAGATAAATCTATAATGATTTATTACACTTACTTGATGACTTTGGAGATTGAGTATATCCCACAAGACTTGACGACTCGTATATTAACATTATTTGTAGGATCAGCCATTCATATGTCCCTCATAATGTAAATACTTGTACATACAAAATTTGAGTATCAACAAATCTGATCTATGCTTTTATAGCTTGCAGACTGTGCGACAACAGGTATCCTAAAATACAGTAGACCAGTCCAGTATCTTCTTCATGTGAATTCGACCCGATTTCATTATTCGAAACATTAACACGTCTTTGGCAAAATTACTTTCATGCAGTTTTATTGTTATTTCGACGACCACACTCGATTGAAATTTGCCCACATTTGTGATTGGAAACAAAATGTCTTCAAGACAAACGAATTGTGTGGGTCAAGGCTGTTTATCAGAGGGACAAAACTCTGATTGTTAATGCATCGCTAAACATACTAAAACAGTAATTGATCAGAGCAGAGGGGAAACACTATAGAGGGGATGACCTACCTGAATCGAGAAGAAAAAAAAACAATCTGATAGATACAGATCTGATTCAGAAAGTTTAGAAAACTGCAGATGAATTCTATGGACATCATGGTTTGTGAGTAAGCTTAAAGTAACTCATCGTCATAAGGATCGTCATAAGCTTTTGGTTCACTTCGCGAACGGAATATAACCATTTTCACGACAAAGCTGCTCACCCCTCTTCACGTACAGAAGATGTCTTCTGAAGTATGAACATTTTAAATAAATATGATACTCTATACAATTATGGTAATGATGATGGTGGTGGTGATGGCGGTGATGATGATGATGATGATGATGAAGAAGACGATGACGGTGATGTTGTTTGTGGTGGTGGCTGTGATGATACCGGTGAAGATGATGATATCTGAATAAAATTGAATAAATGGTAAAACATATAAGTAAAGAAAATGATAAGCTTCAGACGGTTTCCTCCTGCATTAACACTGAACCCATGAGGGATGGTCCTCACTGGACTTCTTGGGAGACAAGTGTTTATAGACTTAATGAACTATCCTGTATAAATAAAGATTATTATTATTAGTTAAATAAGTATTACTACTTAATGTATTATGTATTAAATAAATAAATATGACAAATCTAATATTGCCCTCACTCTAGTACCTCTTCATGTATGGTGTTGTAAAAATATTCATATTACAAGAACCCATACGATTTGACTTATTTCTCAAAGATAAGGCTTGAGACATCATGCATTTTTGTGCTCTATTAAATCAGTGTACGGTAGTAATGAGTCAAAAGACTGCAGGCATGGTGACATATAGACGGAGCACATCTGCCCTTAGCAAAAAATATATAAAATATAATTGCACCTCGGCGACTGACTTTCGAAAACAAAAGTTCAGAAATACTTTTAGAAATGGCACTACATGGGAAGTGGCACGTAGCCTTTCGAAAACTAAGATAGAAGATAATCAACAGTCTCTTATTTCTTGTATTCTAACCTCTATGACTACGTGTCTAACATTAAGAGCACTGCCAGCACCATCGGCAGCATCCATGGATATTGTTCACATGGAGCCCAACTGTAATTAGTCCAACTTGATCCCCAACCATCTGCACCATCAGTATCTTTATCTTAGTCGTCACAAAGACACACAAAGACGCAAGCGCACACAGACACAGAGACACACACACATGTGTAATGAGAATCAGACATATATTTAATGCAGTGATCCTTCAAGAACTTGACGATTCGAAAGACTGTACTATCAGCATACCATAAGTGCTCATTTGTTTAAAAAAAATAATTAAGATGGATGTCTGAGATTTAGAGCACATTGTCCCACTTCTCATCAAGGATTCATATATATTTGCAGTCCTCT
>NC_135550.1:15731983-15751983 GCF_964340395.1 Glandiceps talaboti
TTTTGGACAAAGAACAGGTTAAAGTCATTTTGTACAAAGCGATGATTACCATATAGAGTGTGACAAATTGAACCTAGTAATCGTTACGAGTCAACACTTAAAAGGAATGTGGCACAGGGTTAGACATCAGGCAGACACCATGTATAGGAAAACGTTATGACGTAAACAGATTCTCGGCGGCCAACATACATAACCAATTTTACCTTTGAGGAAAGAAGAAAAAAGAATCAACCTAAAACTGTTAACCTTCAGAAATAATACTTGTTTTTGTTCTTCATTGATTTGATATTCATTTTACTTAAAATTCATATGTTCTCACTATTCTGACACTGTCACGCGCAAGTCGTTGTCCATGTATATTTTGTTGTTGCTTTGCCTTTGGTATTAAAAAAATTGAAATTGAAAAAAAAATCATCTAAGTTTTACATGCAAAAATAATGAACGCAAATAAAACCAAAATCGCTGTTCTATTGACAAACATACTTTATACAAATTGAAACCAAACAAAAGAATTCCCACAATACAACATTTCGAGCATTATGATTACAAGTTTAACTGACATCCGGCTGGTTAGGTTTCAGTCCATCAGCGTCCCTAACAGCCCATCCCAAGTTCTTATTAAATGTCAGAGATAATGAACTAGATAATATTCATATGTTACTAGCGTTATCTGTTAATTAATCTTCCAGAGATTCTCAGTTGGGTGAATATATTATATAATTCCTTCGTAGTTCATTGGGAATATATCGTCTTTCAATTGATGCATTGTGGTATACCGGTAGCAAACTGTTTTATACGTAATGCAATGTGCAATGAACAGCAATTCTATATTATGATGATGCAATGATATGTCCTTTATTGTGTAATTTTGGTTAAAATTACTCGGATTTTGCGAATCATATTTCCTATTCCAAACTTAGTCTATTGTATCGATCAGTGGTTTGCCAGTAATTTAGTTTTCCTTTACGTGAGGGGAGTCATATTTGATACGAATTTACTAAGGTATTAATGCCTGTCAAACTGGAATGATCTTCGTCTCTGGTTACAAACTACACAATTTATCTACATACTTAGAGAAACGTTTATTATATGAAATGAAACTTAAGCACTACAAAAGCGAATAATTATACCGGACACAGTCCCCCCCCCCCCCCATCACATGATAATAGACGGCAAATTATTCAAATTGAGCTTTTCTTTTTCAGTGACGCTTCTCTATTCTCAGAAAGATGAACAGGGTTGTTCTGGAGGTAAATTCAAGTTGTTGTCCTGTACAGCCCTGAGCATGAGAGGCTTATAGATACGTTGACCATTATACCATGCACAAGCCAAGTTGAACAAAAAAAATATGGAATATATACTTGGTCTTTCTACGTCACGACAACGCGTGTCTACGTCACTGCTTCCACTGTGTTCGAAATTGAGTCAAAACGTTCAAAATTACAATTACATTCCCTGATTTTTCTTTGATATTACTTGCGCTGGTATAATTATGTTATTCTCCAAAATTCTTCTTCATTCAGCAAGAAAATATTCGTTACCCAAGGTCGGTCATTAGTCGTCTAACGACTTAGTGAAACTCGTGTTTTCTATGGTTGAACGAAGAAAAATATTGGAAATAAATAAATAACATCTATATAGTTGTTTATGTTGTCAGGTTGATTTCTAAACGAATATTTGCCTGATTACGCGCCTGTTTTGTTATCATTAAAGGGGAACACCACTCAAGGAAAAGAAGACATTTTTATAAACATTTGGTTTTTGAGAGTCGTGTCATTTATACTTTGCATCACATGAATTACGCTCAAGATTTACTAAGAAACACACCTTGAAATTTATTTTAACATTGACGGTTCTGTGACTGTTTGAGTAGTGATCAAGCGCTGTTTTATGGGAGTCAACAGACGTGCACGTGTTTTAAACAATAAATATCTATGACTCCTAAGTGTTTATTACCTTCAGATAAGTAGTCATGTCATGCTAACTCCCATAAGGCAATACTGGCCACAGCTAGGACATTGAATGAGAAGCAAGTTTCATTTGACACTGAAAAGTATATGTAAGCATCACATCACATCACATCACATCATATTTCGTACGGTATCGAATCTTATCGTATCAAATAGTATTGTATCCAATCGCATCGTATCATATATTACTAACACATGCCTGATCTCATGCCATGTCATGTCATGCCACATCTTGTATGGTAATGTATCATATCATATTATATTGCACTGTATCATATCATATCATATATCATATCATTGACACATGCCTGATATCACATATCGTATCGTATCGTATCGTATCGTATCGTATCATATCATATCATCGTTTTCACTATCCGTGTAATACAGTTTTCCAGAACAACACCAAACATATTGATAATATACCCTTCCCTTTCCCCCGGTATGTTATCAATCTTGAAATCACACACGGGAAACTAAAGTATTCTTTTCTATTGCTATTCTGAGCATGAATGTAGCTAGTCAATATATATTTAACGGTACACTGCTCAAAAACGTTCAGTTGAGTTTGAACACACAATCACTTATAACGTCATGACCATAGGGTATTTATCGAAGCTATTGTAACATGTGCTTTGTGAAACCATTTCCAAGTACGGTAATCCCGTTCATTTTACCTCACCACAACGTGGCCAATGACGTTGCAGAGTTTATATTGTAACAATGTACACATGAGATACTTCACTCCACAAAGCCATATCCAAAAAGTGTCATCACATGTTACTTAATACGATCTATGATGTACACTGATAGGTTATCAGCTCGATTCTGACTTTCTATGTCAAAAACATACAAAAACCGTAATACACTTCTTTAGAATTTACAAGTATCAAAAACTGAAACTGTATCTGTCTCTTTGACCTAAATTTTTTCTTGCAAATCTTAAGCTCTACAGATATGTGCTATACATTTTGAGGCTGATTATCTATATTCAAGCGATGTTGTAGTTCGAGGCAACTGTCCTATAAACTCCCGTTCCCTTCTTTGTATCAGCTGTCACAAAATCAAACTAACCGAGCTGTTAAGTCATTATCAGTTCCCCGGAAATGCTGAAAGGTTTCTCCTTCACTCTACTAGTCTGCGCACGCGCCAGACTCGACAATCACCCCATAAAGTCATGTATGCCTGCCATTGCGGATACTGCATAAATAGAACTGTTGCTGCGAGAAAAATCCGTCAACTTCAATAATTTTTTTTTTGAAAACTAGAATTTCTAGTTGTCAAGGTGACAGCAGTGATTTTCAATATTCTAATGTGAGACTTATTGACTGGTCCTTGATCGATCATATTATGTATTGATATCCCGGTCACATTTCGATCGGGGCCTGGTGGGAACATTCACAAATCGTCAAATAATTCAATTTATGTGAGCGATTAAAGTTCGCTTAGTTTGACATATATCAGACAATATATATGTTACATTCAATGAAAAGACGACTGAAATAACAGAGTATTATCTTTGTCAACACTAAAGTCAATTCTCTTGAAAAGTTAACGTTATGTATACTCACAATTCTTTTCGGCAATAGACGCATATTTATTACAGGAACTTTGTTGACACCTTACTGATATTGCATGTATGTATGTATGTATGTATGTATGTATGTATGTATGTATGTATGTATGTATGTATGTATGTATTCATGCATGCATGCATGTATGTATGTATGTATGTATGTATGTATGTATGTATGTATGTATGTATGTATGTATGTATGTATGTATGTAAGGCAGGGGGTAAAATGGGGTGGGGACACGAAATATGTAGGGCAGTGAGGAGGGCTTGAACAGTCTGTTAAATTAAACTGGGGGAGGGGCGGCGAATTTTTTTGCTTTAGGTTTGTGTGCCTATGAACTAAATGAAACCCCTGAAGCAATCGCTTACCGTGTACATTTGCTAAATGTATTTTTTTTAAAAAGAATTATGAAGCAGAAGACTACAGCCATGATAATATATATGTTCGTGTCTGCCTTAATCTCCGTCTCTCTCTTCCTACATGGCTTGCCCTTATTGTCCAAATGTTTTCTAAGGTGGGGAGGAGATCGCCTGCACACATCCTCCCCACTAGCAGCCGTTGTGGTGATGCTGTTTTCCCTCCCCCTCCCCCTTCCTAAAATATTGAAGGGGATATCCCTACTGATAACGAATCTCCAATCATAGTTTAGAGCTTAATGCGATATTTCTCCATTGTAAATTAAGCCCCACAACCATTTGTAAAGATACTACTTATGAACCATGACGTCAACTGCCAATGCTACTTTAATATACTGCATAGACGTGTGTATCATATAATTGTACATCTGCAGTGTGCAGGAGCGGGATGGTTACCATAAAACTGTACTCATAACCAGATGTAAACTGAATGCCTCCTGTAAGGAGGCAGAGAGCAATGTAGTCTGGATACAACCAAATCTAAAGACCCTTTAGATTATATCAAATTATCAGAATACAAAATTCTGAGCTACAGTAAATAATTTGTAATGTAATCCTTTAGTTCGACGTAAATTTAGCAAATGCTTCATTTAAAAGATTACATCAACAAGTATATATATAATGGACACATTCTCTATGTTATTAGATGTAAACTTGCTACCAAATCAGAGTGACTATAGAGTTTCAATAAGGTAATACATCTCACAGAACGTTTTTGCAACAAATTAGATAAAACACCAGATGTAATATGAATGTCTCCGGTAAGGGCTAAAGCACAGATTTGTGGGCGGCCTATTCTAAATTATAGCTATTATATACGATATAATACTTAATTCGAAAATTAAGTATATGAAGCTATATGAAATTTGAAGCTTGCATAGCTTTTTTTTGTCATTTTTTTTTTAAATAAAATTTTGTGCTGGGAAATCCTCCCAGCGATTTTCTGTTATGCAGACAAATACACACAAACAAACAAACACACAGCTTGCATAGTTAACATATTACTTTTAATGATTAAAAAAGCGTTGATTATGCAAATTAACCGCATAGCTTACAAATTACAACATCAAGCTTTAAATGACGCATGCACTTCTTTACCATCAATGCACGTACTAAATTATCTGAAATGTAAAGCTTTTATTCTGTGCAAAACAGACGCCTTCTTTAATTACAAAGGGGAGGGGAGGGGAGGGCCGGGGGAAATCGGGCTGTTGCGCGCATGCGTAAAATGTGACCCTCGCCGATTCCGTCGAGCTAAAAAGTGACCCTCCCTCAATTTCCTTTCTCTAGAATATGACCCTCCTGATTATAAAAAAACATGGTTTAAATGCTGTCAAACATGGAAAAGAACATTAGTCCCAGAATCAATGGTTTAAAAGAATTAATCCCACCGCTGCCATCATGTTGACAGTGTTAAAGGCATTGATTATTTCCAAAACTACTACCACCGCAGTATTGTATAGTTATGTGAAGACACTGTTCACTATATGCCACATTGCTGTCAGTAACGATTTGATGATATCATAATACCTAACCCTATCCCTAAACCATAATTTAAGGCAACATTGGACTGATCATTATCATGGTTACAAGGATAATATAGTAAAAGTGAAACATGTTTTGAACACCTCATATACATAGCTAATGCCAATGTAAAGTACAGTGTCAACAATCACAACAATATTAATTTTTGAGGGATCTCTAAGTGTTCACCTACCAGCTATATCGTATTGGGCATGCACACAACTATGCATATATGCCGCTAGTCAAAATAAAATGTAACCCTCCCCTAATCCCATTTTCTAAAATATGGCCCTCCCCAATAACCGATTTGTAAAAAGTGACTCTCTAACTCCTCCGGCCCTCCCCCTTGTAATTACTGATGGCTCCCAACTCACTTTGAGAAACAGAGATAGAAGGAAAAACAAGTTTGAAATTACCTTAGGTTTTCTCAAGAATTGATCTGTGCAGCAATTTAGATAGATTTACCTGAAATATTTAATATGGACTTGTTACGTGGTATCATGACGTCATCAATTTGTTACAAAAATGGCAAAATTCGGAGTTACGTCAGTACTAGTCTTACACTGAACTTATTTTCAAAGTTGGTGGAAAATGGACGTAACTCATGAGTTACGTCTCTATTGCACTGAGTCCCCTTCCTCCTTAATTAAGTCCAGTTTATGATAACAACTTTGAAATTTTGTGATCTAACATTTGTAAATCAAGTAAAAATAGTCTAACAACTTAGTAAGAAAATTGCGGTATACTGTATATTTCGTATGACACAATAGTTACATGTAACTTCAATAAATTGTTGTTGTTTCTGTTGTTGTATGTGTCCATTCTGACATCCAATTCCTAAACCAGTAGTTTTCAATATCTCTTACAAATACCCTCTCTGTCAGTTTAAGTTGACCTGTGATTGATAAAAATCCTTATGTATATTGGAGGTCATTTCATATCATTGATCATTTCAAAATATTTTTTGTCTATGTTTAACCTTTTCTCAATAAGTAATCCAGAAGAGCACACATACTAACAATATATGTATAGATCGTCAAATTGCAGCATATGCCTCAAGTGGTAATTCCATTGCTATCGTTGCCAGTCATCTCAACCAGGTATGCTGGTATTACGTAACGTCGCTCATTTTCAAGTGATAAAATATAAGTCATATATACCTAGATGCTGCTCAGATTTGACACGTGTTAAAAGGTACCACTCCTGATATGGAATTCATCTGAAATGTATCAATATGTATACATGTTACTTTTCAAGGTTGTGTCTACTAGACGACAGTGAAATGTTATGCCGTTATTTAATATTCAGAGGACCTGTTAGCAAATCTATTGCCTGTTAAACTGCCATTCTCTAAACTACACTGTGATTAACACTGGATGGCCATCGAGATGATTGATTGTACTCATTGAGATTCTCTTGTAACTTGAACTTAAAAGGTTTCATACTATGTGGCAGTAAATCAGTCAAATAATAAAACATCCCTATTATCGTAATCCCTGATCTCTCTTAAATTAATAAGGCTAGAGTAACTCAATTCCATGTTAAACATCACTTCACAAATTGTGAATGAATGGCAGACGGGTATAGAGTGACAAATTCATAACAACGTTAAATTTAATATAGGTACGGTTAAATTTAATTTTGGGTTTTAACGAACAAAGGTAAGTGGTTTGTACGACATGCTGTAATATTTAAACATGTGTAATTTTACTTATGGCCTTCATAGTTCCATAGGGTTTCGTCAATATGTTAGACAAATAAATGTTCACTGCGGGCAAAGCACGTGGGAAAACTGGTAGATAAGGCCGGTTTTACAGTCATCTAATGAGAGAGAGAGAGAGAGAGAGAGAGAGAGAGAGAGAGACAGACAGACAGACAGACAGACAGACAGACAGACAGACAGACAGACAGGCAGACAGACAGACAGACAGACAGACGGAGGTAGAGACATACAGAGACTGACAGAGACAGACATACAGACAGACAGACAGACAGACAGACAGACAGACAGATAGACAGGGACAGAGACACACATAGACATCGAGAGACACACACATACATACATACATACATACATACATACATACATACATACATACATACATACATACATACATACATACAGAGCAATAGAGAAAGACAGAGACAGAGAAAGGGACAGACAGACAGGCAGACAGACAGACAGACATACAGACAGACAGACAGACAGACAGACAGACAGACAGACAGACAGACAGACAGAAAAAAGAGGATGGAAGGACGGACAGACAGTTGGCGACAAAGAGAGAGAGGCAGAAAGGGACAGACACACTTAGACAACGAGAGACAGAGAGAGACACAAACAGACAGAGCAATTGAGAAAGATCAAAGAGACAGAGACAGTGAGAGAGATGTACACTGTGTGTCTAACACTGTGTGTGTTTCTCAACCAATCGAACACATGAATATTCCAATTCCGTAGCGATGCATTGTCTTGATATTCCCCACAGACCGAAACTTAAATGTTGCCCAAACAAAGAAAGATAACTCATAAAATCTTGTCAACCACAGAGTAAAACCAACTTTCGTCATTGCACAAAAATCCCTTTATCTGACTGATCTGTCTTTATTAGGAATGCTGTTCTCACTACAATCAATGGTTTACTCAGCTCTCTAGTGGCATCCCATTACACGACTTTATTGTTACTAAATTCAATGAAAACCTATATTAAACGCTGTCTGTATAAAGAGAGGGGAAACTGGGTCAACCTTAATGAAGTGAAACTAAATGAATTTCATTCAGAAATATTCTTCTAATTAACCATTTTTGTCTGTGTAGGAAATTTCCTACATGCTATCGTAAAATCTGCGGTAAAATCTGATACACTACTACTATAACACATTCTATCGATTTAAATAACTCTTAAAAGAATTATACCGTTCTAATATCTAATTTTATTTGGTGTAATAATGATGATTTTGGCAGAAATTAGTCTGCGATGTTTATTCACACCATGAATTATTTATCAATTCATGCTGAACGCATTATTATTTATGCGTGGATATTTATGATTCTAGCCTAGGGAATTTGTTAGTTGACGGTGTGTAGGAAATCTAGAACTGAGCCTTTGTGTTCTGACAGAGAAGTTCCTATGTAATTTTCAAACGGGTAAAATTTTAATGCGTTTTACTGAAAACTACATACTTTATTCCGTTACGTTTTTAGCCATCGGGTAGTTTGTAGCGAGCTGCACGTTGTCTGTCGTCGACGTTGTTAGCATTGAAAGCGACTAAAACGTAAATCCGATTTCTTATCAATGAAAATACGCGGTCTGCTAACTATTCTCCCGCCAACGTTTCCGTGTTTTATGTTAAGTTAAAAAAAATGACATTTGAAAAATGTGTCAAAAAAAACTGTGTCGTTTAAACAACTCTTCAAACAAATTGAATGGATCCATTCGTAACTGAGATCATGTGATATACATTCCTTTCTGCCGTTTTTACATTTGGCTTTCTGTTGAAACCTGTATGTGCGTGTTTTAATGAAACTCTCGGGAACCCATCTGTCTGCTTCGATGGTTCTTATCTATGCCCAATACAACGCACATAAGTATATTGCGCTATTAAATTTTCTTCATATTATATGCGAATACACGAACATCTGCCCTATACAAACCATTTGCAGAAGAATTAAAATATAAAATGGGACGAAATGAAGCATCTTTGATCCAACTTTTTTTTTTCACGATTACACACAAAGAAAAGAAAAACGTTATTTGTAAGAGATATTGAAAACTATTGGTTGTTAGGAATTGAATGTCAGAATGGACAACAGTAAAACGGCAAGCAGTTGGATGTCTAATTCACGTCTTAAAAGAAACCCGGATGACATCAAAAGTATTCCCAGGATTTCCATGTTCGTTAAACACGCTCGGTGTCGAAGTCAAAAGTGTCTTGTCTCGATGTTGCATAGTCGTCGATACGCACGTAAAGGGTACACTTGCCAAGCCATATTTGGACACGAACCACTGAAAGTAAGGTATTGATTGGTCCCCTACCCGTTGAGCGATTCGCTTAAATTAAAGGAAAATCGTCATCATCTTGAAGAATGGCAACGAGACAAAAGTGCTCATTAATGCACGATTAATCTAGTCATAGGGCGTGACAAAGGTGAGGGTAACGAACATAACTGGCGTAAGCATCACTTAATAATTGTGACCAAGAAAAAGATTTATAATTGATTTTTACACCGCCACTTCCAATGAAACAACGTGGGCCGTCACCATCCGGCCACCCAGCGTCTTGCATTTTCTATATAAGAGGGCGTCTAGCTGACGTTCAGTAGCAATCGGACTAAAGTTTGAGCGGCGACAGCACTGTGCAGCCTATAAGCAGTGGTTTGTGAACAACAGCAAGCGATCAGAGGGAAGATATCTATTTCAACACATTTCAGAGGGAAAAAACAGTATTTACTTTTATACAGGTGAGCATGCTATTAACCACTTCGGGGCTTATATCGTTTGAACATTGATAACAGATGTATTTTGATTTGTTTCAGTTTCCCCTTGTGGAAACAAACAAGTATCTATTTCACTTAGATCATAGCTACCTATATCGTCAACGTTAAGAGATTCGTATACATATAGGTGTCGTGCCGTAATGGTTGGGGATTTCATCTTATAAAGTCTGTTATCGATCACTTTAGTTCAATTTGTGTTCATGAAATACGCCTCTACTCTAGTTATCTTAATCAGTGATAATGCACGGCCTACCTTGACATTCAAGCAATGTCTGAAACATTCTTACTATATACTATTAGTGACTTTAATATTTTGCTGGAAAATGAAAGCGCGAGAATACTTGACTTTGAAACTATATGTATGAAATGGCTAGCGATGTAAGAACAGCAATAATACCAAAGCCATTTGTTATAGCATATGGTTTATAACAGCTGTTCTCTATTATTTAGCCCACGTCCATCCATTCATTAGTTAAAAGCATAGTAGCATATATAAACCGCCTACTACCTGTAAGTTCTACCTCATCAGTTAGTCAAGCGGACGAGAAAATAGTCTTTCTTTTAACTAGCTCGGAAACTAAACCTGTTCATATTTTTTTGTTGCGAAATCACTGACTTCTGACTTCTGTATTCTCAGTTACAAGACGAATTCATTGGGTTTTACAAATTCAATAAAATCATCCTACCGCCGGAAACATTGGTGAATTAAAACCAAAGTAATTCCGCCTGGGTACAATTCACCAATGATCTAATTCGTAATACATTTAGGAATGTCTATTATAATCTATCTCAACTGAATAAAGATTACAGCGGGGGTTATCGGATGTCCCCCTTGTGTGTACACTTTAACAATCGGGTGACACGGTATGCATATTAGTCGCAAAATACATCTTCCTGTCACTTTTGAAAAGAAAGTACGCTTAGCCCCTCAAAACTGAACACCTTAAGTTTTTCCGTTTGCTAAGATAAATTTGAATTCATTCGTACTCAGTTGGTGGCAACATCTCATTTCCTCGCTTGAATGGAAAACACTTTTGATTCAAGTAACGGGAAATGATATTGGTTGAAGATGTGCCTAAACGCAAAACAACAACTATAGTGTTTGTCATAAATTGATATATTCAGACAACTCGCTAAGTCATCTCCTGTTTTTGACTATCTAGATAAAAAAAACGTTTAGTTAACACTAAGTAGTTTTCGACGAAACTACCTCTATCATTGTAAAGCCTTAATTGTAACTAGTCCACATGTTTTTCTGAAGATTTACTAAAGTGTAGCAAATTGTGTAAGGCTAAAATAACAATTTCAAAAAAGGGAGATATTTAAATAGAGCTATCTCATTATTATATTAAAATGTGGTCTTCGTGGAGAAACGTTTTCTGCTAGGACCTCTTTAAGAAGTCATTCTCGCATTTTACTTTCTTATATTTCAGAATAATGACAAACGCAAAATTATGATCTCTCAGGAAGGTCACAAAATCCTCTGTGGGGACAGAAAAATACGTTTGTCTATTAGGATTTTGATAATCAGCCTCGTTCAAGTGTAACGTTATAAATCTGACTAGTATATACAGTATATTGCTTTAAGCTAACTCGTATATCAATCGTAGCCGTTGTGACATATTAAATCTTTAAATTGAGCAGTGTTTCCTCTGATCTTTCCTATTTCTACTCTTAAATTATATTTCTTCCTAATCCCGTTCCACTTAGCTGCTTTAAAAAAGACAACTTGTGTGTTGTAGTTAGTACTTCTAATACCCCCCATGTCCATATATTACGTGAAAGACATCATACGTGCACGTTAACTTCAGTGGCACTTATGTTTGCCAGACAGTGTCAGCTGGATGGCATATGGAACGCCGGTTGAAAACAAAATACACGTTTTCTTATGGGAATCGAAAGCACGACAAATTGTCTCATAGGTGGCATCATTATTTACGGGTGTCTTTGTCTAATCTTAGAGGTATAATCCACGTGCACAGCACGGCATTTTAAGGATACAACGTATTTATCCTTCACCAATTGGGATTACTCACCGGAAATTGCTAGAATTGTTGTTCTATGCACTAAATGACATTTATGAACTTTTATTTGAAAAAAAAAATTAGAGAGATCCGTTTGTTTCATTTGTTGACAATTCATCCCTGAAGGATTTTATACAATTGCAAAGAAATTACGAGAGAAGTACATGAGGTTTTTTTTTCTCAAGATTTTTTTAGTCTGAACATACCGTCTATCTTCAATATGCTCTACCGTGTGTTTGACGTGATGACAACGCGAAGGCTGTCAAAGACAACGGTTATAAAATATGCTTTCTAAGAAACATTTCAATCCTGGGGTAATTTTGATATCCATGATCACTTACGTCATTCGTATCGTTTCAACCCCTAGTCAGTGAAATCGAGGTGTTAACTATGTGATAAAAGCTTTACGGACAATATCGGTGTCATACAATTATAGGCGTTGTAGTCGTATAACTGAAGTTTGAGTGACAAGCACAATATGGTCTCTGAACACACAATACAGTACTTTTTTGCTTCATTTGTGCATGTTTCACTTAAAAAAAAGACAATACGTAAATGAAAAAGAAACGCCTGAATTCAAATGTCTCTCGCCCTATCCATTTGATAAATCTAATAATGTCAATTTCACTGAACATCTAATGGGAATTTAGTACGAAGGTAATTAATTAATTAATCGATAGCGAAACTAATCTCTTGATAAAATGATTGGATATTTGTGAAAACATCGATAGGGGATATCTAAGAATCCATTTGAAATTTGACATGACCAAATAAATCCAAAAAAGTGGTTTACAATAAGGAATTACTATTATACATTTGGCTTGTCTAATATCGATTTTCTACTTTCCATCATTATTTTGGAAGGAGGAAAAGTCCGTATCTATGAATCATTAAAACGTTATCAATCTGAAGCTGGCACAGCTTAAGTGGGCAATAGATATTCTATAACTAGTTCGTGTTTCAAATTGCAATATTACTACGAGTCATCATAATTCGCTAATAAAGGAAAAACGACATTCTCGCAAAGTGATTGCATGACTTCGACAGAATTGAAGGACACGTTTGTACTGTATGATGATAAAAAAAAAACACTATCAGAATATCCAGCACCCTTTAAGAAAACATCCTGATATATTTCCCCTGACTCAAAGCATATTTGCTATATGTTTGCCAACGTTGATTGTATTGATTGTCAAAGCATGCCGAAGTCTAGGAAAAAAAGGAAACCAGTTTTGCACTCCGGGGACCTGATGGCATTGAATCGCTGTACTCGTAATAATGTCGCTTTTGTTTAACCTTTCAAGCGTAGTGTGTTTTCTTAAATCTAGAGCGCCTTCTTGTCAAAGTGTAAAGTTTAGCTATTTTTTTTGACCAGTTGGCATATCTAGCTTACACTTATTAGCGTTAACCAAACAAACACGAATTTTCTCTATATATTGTCAAAAATAAAGTTTATGAAATGCCGAATGATTTATCATCATCATTATTGATTGATTCACTGATTTATTTACAAATATTATATCAGTTTTCATCAATCAGTAAGGTTTTTTAATGGCGGATTTAAGTTATTGATAAAGTAACAGGGACTGAACCAAATGCTCGGTTTTAAAACAAATTCAAATGTAGGGCGCTCTTACTTTTGTAAAGAAATGACATTATGTGCTATTTAAACGTAAACGTGAAGAAATATTGCATAAATGCGATCTTACATTTTACAATACCCATCATTGAATAAATGGTCGTCAAAAGAACCGTTATACCCGCGTTGTTGCAGAGCTTGCTTCCTTTTGAAAATACCAAATTATATACATATTCAGAAATAAAAAAGTGTAATTTGTTGTGGCAGAAAACAAAATATAGCATTTTAGTAAGATTGCTGTCGAACCAAACTCAACTATTTGATTCAGATTACAAATGTAATCAACTTCCATTGCAAAAGGCTTCTTTAAAAACGTCACTGACACCAACAGAGTTTTAAATGAACTGGTGTACATTTTTTCCCTTTGTTATGGTTGTAGCAAGCACAGTAGGGGTAATCATGTAATCTATAACATTGTGAAATATGGAGCATGATTTCATAATAGGTTGTGTCTGCATATACATCCCGAATTCAAAACTATCAGATCCTCAATATATTCTCAAATTGCTGAGGAACTATTAACACTAGCCGTTGGGATCATACAACTTAGATAAACCAATGATTAAATTATGCAAACATTGCCATGGGAAGAAACGGTTATCCCCCTCAGAGACCTCATTAACACCGACCGCGCAAATCTTACGTTTAATGAAGCGAGCATTTTGCGGGTCCTTCTCTAGTACAGTTTAGAATGACGACTCGAGTTGCTGAAGCAGGATGAGAGTCGTCACAAGAAATGATTCAGCTAAAGAAAATTTGTCTTTGGAGAAGTCATTTGATCAGGTCTACAGCACACACAACGCCACATGCTGTCTCGAGTTTGTTGAATATGTATCTTTTTGGGGATGAAATCTTGTTCCGTTGGCGTCCAGATACGAATCAGGGGTATCCCTCGAATGTCAGACTCCCAGTGCATTTGTCAATTATTGTACGAGATTGATTGGGTTCCCAACCGGTTGATTGATCGATAATGAGACGCCACCAAACCAGTAATGGGTTTGTGATTGACGAGCAATGGTAAAGCGAAGTACTTTGAATTGACATTTCTCATTTGTCTAAAATTTCTCTACGTCCACTCCGAGTGGGTGGTATGGTTATAAATCAGGGTAGAGTGCTCCAGTGTGCCTTATCAAGGAGAGAGTTTCGCGGTAAGCGATTAAAAAGATCGATTCCCGTGGTGGGACATCACAGGAGGGTACGATATATCGTGTAGCTTTGCAAGTATTATCTTAAAAAACTCACGTTTTGCCTTCAAGCATACTCAGTTGAATGTCAGTATTCGTTTTGCGTCATTTTCATAAAAATCAATGTGTGCTCAATGAAACTGTCAAAATTATTAGATATAAACTGAAATGTATAGTCCATTGAAATTTATGAATTCAAAACGATTTATTTCCTTCAGAATGAAGACCACCTTACTGTGTTTGGCTGTTATTGTTTGCGTTTGGATAACCGTTGAAGCGCAAGAAATTGAAGACGATGAAACGGGCTTAGATGCGATGCGACGATATGCTCGTAAGAACATGGGACTCAGAAGGCAGTGCGGTGACAAATGCCACGAATGCAAGTTTCTATACCAAAACGACTACAAACTCAGCTCCTGTATGGTAAGCTGCGCCAAGTTTTCCCCACCAGACAAGGAATGCATGAGGCACTTCAAATAAACAAAACAATTTCGTAAAACTCTGATGATAACGCATATTTACGTTACGCACGCCAATGTCAACACCCAGACACCGAAGACACTTGTCTGCATACAAATAACCAACTTCGTCAGCTGATGACAAAGACTTCGTCTGGTTGGATGTTGATTTTGTACACCGATGAACATTTTGCCGTCACCCCACACGAAATGATGTTAATGAACTTGTTACCCTTGAATTGGTTACCCTTGCATATATATACTATATATATATAATATTATATATTTATTTTCTTGTAATTAGTAGACTTTCGTCCCAATTTCATGTATTTTATCATTTTAACGCATATCAAATAAAGGAATATGATTATTTGTAATTGGCACTCAAGTTAAGTTTGTATTTCGTCTTCCCCCACAATATTCCCATCGCAATGTATGAATTATACCCACAAACACATACGATGCACAACTACAATGGAAGTATTGTTTACTTTAAACAAAACGTGTTGTGCTGAAATCTAGCAGTTTCACTTTTTCACCCAGACAGAAAACAATCTTACCACAATGCTACATTTTCTTAGTGTGAGCTACCGTTATTTTTTCACAAATCGTCACTTAAATCATATACATTAATTGTAACAATTGAAATTTAAAGTTACTATACTTTTTCAGGCATGTCAATCGATTTAAAGCTAAGCTTCTTTATATATATATATGTCAGATTTTCGTTGAGCAAGACTACGAGGTATTTCAACATACGACCGGTTTCTGTTGTAACAAGGCATTGATATTCCGATCCGTCACGCTATATTTCTCATTCATAAAAAAAGCCTTGTTCACACCTCTAATATTATCTCTCGGTTTTTACCTTACTATTTTATTTAGAACATTTGATTCAAAGTTCGTGCCTTTCTCATTTCGATTCCTGTCCCAACACAAATAGATATGCGAAAGATTGGGCAACGTATTATTAGTTTACACTTGAAAGAATCGACTTTCCATACTGTCATTTGATAACGACTTTTCGATTTTCCGTGTAGTAGGTTGACATATACGAATGTATCGATCTGTTACGATGCGACTATGCGAAAACTATTGAATAGATCTCTCATCCAAACCGTCTGATATGATGAAATATTCAACATCATTCTGTCAGGCATAAATGGAAATCATACGATCAGCTGAATGCAGAGAGATATCAAACATGTTACTGATCTTGTGTAGCGTGTATCTACTGATTTTCTTTTTATAGATGTGGCCCGCAAAACTCAACAAATCTTCCTCGGGGGGAGAGTTTGTATTTCTGGCGAAAGTCGGTGAATATTTATTGTGTGCAAGAAGCGAACCTCACTCGGATTTCAAACACTGTAGGACAAAAAGATTTAAGAATCAATGTTTTGGATGCCTATATATATCATATATATTTATATATATAGTTGCCGGTACGGTGATGTGGACGAATCTAAGCCCATGTATGATGCGATGAGTTTGGGTAATTGATAAAAGAAAAAATGCTGAATAGAAATTCGGATAACTACGTGAATAAACAAATGTTTCCGTTTCCATTCCCGGTCCGCTCTCTTCGTCGATTAAAAAAAAAAACCCAACAACGATACTCAATTTATAAAGCATTAATTCTTGGCACGTTTCCATAGTAATTCGATGCATAATAAACTGCTGCAATTAATATCTTCACACATTTCAATTTCAATATTTCAATTAATGTCAGACCTCAAGTCGATACTACAAACCACTTTTATGGTTATACTATTGACAATTGACAGCCTTTGACAATAAGGTGAACCATCCATACAAGCTATATACATTTGTTTTTAGCAAAACATAGAATACAAACTAGGGTATGCTTTGTCCCCTTATGGACTCAATTAACTTGTGGTTTCGAAATAAAAAACTGATTGATTTGCCGAGCGATGGAAACCATTAATTATTAATAAAGTATCTCAAAACACCTTGTATCCATCGGCATTATAGGATGAAATAACCTTAGGCTCCATTGACTTCTGTTAGGATGAGGAAATCGAAAAATTGGTTTCCTAGCAACACTTGATAATTCATTTGCTTAATAACCATTCCGTTATTCCCCAAGCTCTTAAGTGCAACCGTACGACTTTTTTAGAGACGAGGATCAGTTTTGAATCTTTATCTTTAGGGGTGGGGTCAACCTTCTCAATAAATTCTTATCATAATAAGTAATTAGTTAAAAGGATGACTGCAGAAATCAACAACAAGATATTGGATTGTCATGACAACTTACCCGTCAACAGATCAGGTACACGATGTATGGAAGTCTAGGGACCAATTCCCAGTCATTTAATTGGAATTATTAATCACGTCTTGGTAAAGTGTTCCGTAGTGTGTCAATATATCTTGTCCCAAGCTGGCAATCAAAAAGATGAACAAGGAAGTTGGCCTTCCACACTCTGAAGAAGAATGGTATCTTACTATATCACTAAACCTAGCTTCAGTTAACTAAGATTGCCACAAATTAAAACTATTGTTGTTCGATGTGGTAGATTACCCAAATGTTATCAGTGACAGCGCTACCTATATGATGTGCGGATATAATCACCCTGTAATCAATATTATTCAATGCACTGGATGTTCCCCACAATGTACACTGCAAGATCACGGAAGTCATCAGAGAGGTCCCCTACTAGTGAACACAACTAAAACCACTGTCCATACAATACATGTAGTTTATATCAGTATGTCGCAAGAATAGTCTTATTTTGCATTTATCTTAGTAAGGTGAAAGCTTAGTTTCCTCGCGGTTGGCCTACTATACCATGGCATAGTTCATTGACCCCAAGCCTATATTAACGTTGCGAACGGTAGTGATAATACAGTCCCTGAAAAGTAGTAAGATCACTCTAACGTTATATTGCCAAATCACCCCAAACATTTCCATATTATGTATTTGCATGCCAGAATTGATAGCAAGGTTAGGTTTAAAGCAGTACTATTTGAGTTGCCCCATTACTATTCCAAAGTTGTGTGTGTCTCTTTCTCTGATATTTCCCCTTTCCTACAAGTTTCCTACATAAATACATACATAAATACATACATACATACATACATACATACATACATACATACATACATACATGCATACATACATACATGCATACACATACATACATACACATACATACATACATACATACATACATACATACATACATACATACATACATACATACATACATACATACATACATACAGACAGACAGATATAACATACACGTACAAATGTCATTTTTTGAAATGTGCACACTGGAGGTTCCTATTAAGGTTACAATTGACATGTCGAATAATCATTCACTTTGTGACCTGCCAAAGTAAATAACCGTTAACCATTATGCATTAACTTGTAACTATGGGCTGATAACTTAGGTTACCATTCAACATAGCGAATCCTCGAGGAAACAATTACAGGGAAAATAGATATACCGAAGATTACTTTCTAAAGATGGATACATTGATAGGCATATGGATGTTTGTATAGGTAAACAGATTACTCACTCACTCACTCACTCACTCACTCACGCACTCACTCACTCACTCACTCACTCACTCACTCACTCACTCACTCACTCACTCACTCACTCACTCACTCACTCGCTCGCTCGCTCGCTCGCTCGCTAGATCGATCGATCGATCGATAGATAGATAGATAGATAGATAGATAGATGGATGGATGGATGGATAGATAGATAGACATATAGATAGATAGATAGATAGATAGATAGATATATAGATAGATAGACAGACAGAGACAGACAGCCAGACAAAGACAGACAGATAGATAGATATAGACAGAGACAGGCAGATAGACAGACAGAGAGACAGAGAGAGAGACAGACAGACAGACAGATAGATAGATAGATAGATAGATAGATAGATAGATAGATAGATAGATAGATAGACAGACAGCCAGACAGATCTAAACAATTAGAAAGACAGACAGAAAGCTATATTGAGAGGTAGACAGAATGATAGGTAGTAAGGCAGACATACAGGTAGGTAAGTGGGTAGGTATGCAGAGAGATAGATAGATAGGCAAACGGACATGCACAGACAGATAGATAGATACTGACAAATGGACAGGCATCCAAACAAACAAACAAACAAACAAACAGACATATAGATACTTAGATCTAGACAGACAGACAGACAGACAGACAGACAAACAGATAGACAGACAGAGACAGACAGACATACAGAGATAGATAGAAGGGCATGTAGTTAGGTAGGAAGGCAGTCATGCAATTAGGTAGGTAGTAGGTAGGCAGATATATATATATATATATATATATATATATATATATATATATATATATATATATATATATATATTATATATATAACTATTGCGCCCTGCCACTGCGGTATAGAGCACTGTCTTAGCAGATTGATACTCACCGAGGTGTGTGTATATATATATATATAGATGGATTGATAGATGGCTATAGAGATGGGGTGATAAATATATATATGGGTAGTGATATATTGGTATATACATAGCATACAGTGGAGTAACGATATGCATATGTACAGGTGCTTGAGAGGATATATGTATATAAGATATATATATATATAAGAAAACAGAACGTGAGGTTGTCATACTAAGATAGAATAGAAGATCTAGAGTAATGGAATGGTGAGAAATGTATATCGACCGAAATAGTA